>NC_133809.1:1834810-1849810 GCF_043250625.1 Sebastes fasciatus | reverse complement strand
CTATGATATATTTATAGAGAGGCGAAGTCCCGCCCCTTCTGGTTGACCCCATGGGACCTTCAGAGAAAATATGAACGGTAGTCAACAGAGAGAGACAAATATGTTTTTGATCCCGTTTGAATCACACAGATGATGTTTGTTAATTTAAAAGATAATTTAGCAAGTCAAGTTACTGTAAAACCTCCGTCCTCTTCCCTTCAATCTCTTCTTCTCCTTCTTTTATACCTTGTTTCCCTGTGTTTCTCCTGTCCAACGCCAGTACAGCTGTGTGTGTGTGTCCTCACTGTCAGACGTGTGGATGGTTATTGATCGGTCGACTTGTTCATCCAAACAAACTGACAAACCCTCTCAGATCTACAGAGTCTCTGATCGTCTCTTCTTCTGGTTTCTACTCTACTCTATTAGACTTTTTATTGACTATGATCCATTTTTATTTCTGTGTTCTCTCTGTGTTATTCAGTAATTCTTCTATTTACATCAGTTCTATTCAAGTTGACAGAACAAGCTCCACTCAATGCCTCCTTACACTCTATTCTTTTGGAGCTTTCAACCATATGCGTTGTCTGAAAAGTCGTGTCCGTCGGATCATTCTTGACCTTAAAGTCGGTTTTAACTGTCAAGCTCGACTTTTTAAGACGACACCTGAGCAAAGTTCACCTGTTGATGACCTGCTGATGTGGTTGAAAGCTCCGGTACGAGTGAGTAAGTTGGCCCATTACAGTGTTTCCAGGGTCGAGATCTAGTCTATTCTAAATGATGTTTACTGTGACGGGTCACATGTCTCTCCGGTCTGCTGGTCAACCATATGTTTTTAACAGACCTTCGATCTGTTGCCATGGAGACAGGATGAAGGGGACTTCCTCGCCACAAATGGTTGGGTGGGCGTCACCGATCACACACACACACACACACACACACACACACACACACACACACACACACACACACACATAATATGTTGTATGACTCAAGGACAGGAGTGTTGATAAATCTCTTTAATGCTCTCCAGATGGATGCTGTTTCTCTGCAGTTTAACCTTAGGATACCCTTCCAAAACACACACACACACACACACACACACACACTCTCTGCGTCTCTTCCTCCAGTCTGGTCTCCTAAATATTACATTCCCATACAACCAAACAGCATCATCAGTTATGTTTGGAGGGAAGCGTATTTCCTCCCGGGTTACGTTCGTTTATGACGTAATCATAAATCATGTATCACTAGTAGTGATGTGACGGTTAATAAACACCGGTGTTACCGATTACACCGGACATTTTACAAGAAAAGATGACGGACAACATGGGTAGAGCGCTGACTCTGATCTTTAACGTCGGGTGGCGGCGTGTCTGGCCTCTCCGGTCCAGCTTTCACTGCTCGCACACCAGCTGAGCTCGCTCCGTCCTCCGCACAGCGACGGAATAACTAACGTTACGGTTCATGTAGGATTTAGTTTAAATCTGAAATATTGCCAAATAGGTGCATTTGCTTTTCGCTTCTCTTTGCATCGTCTTGTCTTGTCTGTCAACTCTCTCTCGTCCCGTGTCTGAAATCTGACTCCTGCTGCTCCGAGCTGAGACTCCGTACAGAGCAGATGCATTCCCGTTGTCCGACTATCTATCGATGACACGGCGCTAATACGCCAAAATGAACTAAATGGGTTTCGTTTCTGGGGGCGGAGGGGGGTATATTAGACAGCAACTGAACATTTTGAACTTTGAACTTTGTGTTGGAAGCATAAGAAATGGGCCAGCGTAAGGATGTGAGAGACTTTGACAACAAGGGCCAGATAGCGCTGGCTAGACGACTGGGTCAGAGCATCTCCAGAACTGCAGCTCTTGTGGGATGTTCCCGGTCTGCAGTGATCAGGAACTACCAGAAGTGGTCCAATTAAGGAGAACCGGTGAACCGGCGACAGAGTCAGACCCGAGGCTCATTGATGCACGTGGGGAGCGAAGGCTGGCCCGTGTTGTCTGATCCAATAGAAGAGCTACTGGAGCTCAAACTGCTGGAAAAGTTCATGCTGGTTCTGATAGAAAGGAGTCAGAACACACAGTGAGGGGCAGTTTGTTGTGTATGGGGACCGGTCAGGGTGCCCCGTGTTGATCTAATGTTATGGCTGATCGGTGTATATACATGTGTGCAGGTAGCTTATCGATTATATCATTCAAATGGACTCCAGTAAAGGAGGCACGCAGCATGGCTGTGGGGGAAAACATAACAATACCTCAACAAACTGAGACTTTCTTCACTTGCAAAATTATCTTTTAAATTGACAAACATCATCTGTGTGATTCAAACGGGATCAAAAAGATATTCATCTCTCTCCGTTGACTACCGTTCATATTTGTTCTGAAATAAGGTCCCGTGGTGGTCCACTGGAAGGGGCGGGACTTCACCTCTCTATATGACATAACATCTGGATGAGTGGTTGTGCAGATGTAAAAAAAAAAGTAAAAGTCCAGTGTGGAGTGGGTTAAATGATTCCTCATTCTCAGATTACAGGTCCGTCGCTGCACCGGCATCAATCTGATATGAATATTATCGTCTCTTCATTGATAGAAATGTTCTAATATCTGCAGCTGTCACTACGTAACACATGCTGCTGCAATACACCAGAGACCGAGCTGTGGTCAGTACTGAGCACACACACACACACACACCTCTTGAGGGAATTAAAGTGATATTGAGCTCTGAGCAATAACTGGAAGAGTGGAATTATTACTGCAGGGCTGTCAGTGTGTGTGTGTGTGTGTGTGTGTGTGTGTGTGTGTGTGTGTGTGTGTGTGTGTGTGTGTGTGTGTGTGTGTGTGTGTGTGTGTGTGTGTGTGTTGGTCACCTGTCCACTTGTCGATTGTTGCTTTTGATTAAAAACGAGGAGCGGCGACAGCTCCGAGTGTCTGCAATATCCCTCTGATGCTCTTATCTCTCTCTCTCTCTCTTTCTTTTTCCTGCTCTCTTTCTGCCTCGCTCCATCTTTTCTCCGACTGTTTCTCTCAAACATATTTCTAACACCAGTAAAGATTTAAAAAAGCTTCATCCTGTGACGTCCCGTCAGGAACTCGTAGTCTGATCACAGTCGAACTAGAACTTGAATTCTTCTTTCTTTTTCAGCTGTTTTTTTGTACATATTTGTAGAAACATTATTAAAGAACAGATACACTTTTGTTTTACCTAGGGCTGTTAAAGTTAACGTAACGTAACGCAACGTTCTTTAAGGTATTAACTTTAGAGGGCTTCTTTTTCTCTTCTCGTGCACTGATTCTTTTAAACTGAACAGCCAATCAGAGGGATTTCTCTCACCGACGAGTTCCAAAAACCTCCAACATGGACCGACTAGAGCCAACGGCGCGGGACACACCAAAAACACTTTGCAGACGGAAGCTCACCGACAGCCCCAAACTGTCCGACAGCCGTCCGTCCACTTGGTGTGTCAGGACCGTAAGGCCGCGGTAACGCCGGTACCTACACTGTAAAAAAACAACAACTATAGATCTCCCTTTAAGGTACATTTTGATTGATTGACAGCCCTAAAATATGATCATAATTAACTGGAAAAGAACAATGAATCCAAAACTAATGAATTATTCCACACAGTGATAATAATTTGATCTTATATCTTAGTTTAGAATATGAACGGGAGGATTTCTCCCTCTCTCTGCTGTTATGTACTGATCTCTCTCTCTTTTCAGTATTGATGTGTGTTGACCTTTCTGAACCTTCCTCTTCCTCCCATCTCCCTCTCTCTCCCCTCACCTCCCTGTCCAAACCTCCCTCTTCTTCTCTCTCTCTCTCCTTTATTGACATGTTGACCTGTCTGCACCTTCCTCTTCCTGTTTTCCCCATCCTCCCATCTCTCTCTCTCTTTTCTTGGCTTCCTTCCTTCACATCACCTCTCTTCCTTCCTCTCTCTTCCTTCTCTATCTCATCTCCTCCATCACTCTCTCCATCCTCCCACCTTCTCTCCCTCTCTCTCTCTCTCTCTCCCTGGAGCCTCTTCCTCCTCCTCCTCCTCCTCCTCCTGGCTATTGATTGGTTCATTTGATAGTTCTATCACCAATCAGCATGAAGTTGACCTTTTGGACTTGGCAATGATAGCAAGACGTGTGTGTGTGTGTGTGTGTGTGTGTGTGTGTGTGTGTGTGTGTGTGTGTGTGTGTGTGTGTGTGTGTGTGTGTGTGTGTGTGTGTGTGTGTGTGTGTGTGTTGACCTTTGCAGGCAGAATGTCAGGTCGGCTCTTGATGCTGCTTGTCAGTACATTAGTTGGACAGGAAGCAGTTCAGCTCTCTAACAGGAAGTTCAAACTCCTCCTTATGAGTGACAGCGGGCGGCTTCACGTCACCTGGTTTGCTCCCGTCAGATCCTCTCAGAGTCGGTCGGTTCCTTTCCATCACAACGCCGGTTCTCATGCAAGAACCAGCGACACAAACAGACTCGTTCTTAAGTGGAACGTAGGAGTGGTTAGAGACAGATTAGATGCATTCGCCTGTTCTCTTGAGTTTTTTCTCAGGTACGTATGAATTTTACTAATGGTTTAAAAACTAGAAGTATTTTTCATTGATGATGTACAGAAAGTACCTGCTATGTATTCATGATATTTTGTAGTATTATGATGATCATGTGGTTGCCTCCCATTGGTTGTTGATACCATATAGGTTAGGCCACATCTGCTTTTGTCTGTTTGTTTTTAAGCCCTGATGAAGACTTGTTTTAGTATTTTGGAGTGCCTGGATTGTCTTCTTGTCCAACACCTTACGGTTGAATACACAGAGCAAACAGTTACCTCTCGTTCCATGGTTCAAGCCTGAGTTTGGAGTCTCGAGTTCAACAGCAGATTGTTCCATGACTTATGCAGTAATAGGTAGCTGCTGAAAAATGCTGTCCTTGTGATATTTGTTTCTCTACCTGCATGACTTTCACATCCCTTTGGTCACGGTCGTTTTGGTCATGGACCACTTTGCTCTAGCAAAAATGTTTTTTAGCCTCTAAGACAATTCCTTGTTTTTGTCTGGACCGCAGAGGACCAGCCCTACGAACGCAAGTGAACGTTGACTTCTAGTTTCACACGGGACATGAACAGCGGTCTCCCGGTGAAGGTCTGGTGTTTTTGGATCTATCCCGACCTCCTCCCTACACGCCGTTTGTCGATCTTTATACTTCCTGGTTCACGATAATGTGGATTACATACCAATTGATTTTGACGAACGGTGTGTGAGAACAGCCTTGAATTTAGTCCACCTACATGACTTTACCATCCATTTGACTGACTTCCATTTTGGTCACTTTGCTAAAGCAAGATGTTTTTTAGCCTCTAAAACAATTTATTTTTTTAAAAGAATAATAATAATAATCATTTATTTTTTCTGTCACAGTACGGGTCTGCGATTATATGGCGTTGACAGCTGTCTACCAGCTGACTACCAACGCTGCTAAATTTGTTCTGTTTTCGTCTGTTGATTTCTGGCCACGCGGTGAAGCTCTTTTTACTCGTGGAAGACATTTTTGTGAATCAAATTCACCACAAATGGAGCAGAAAACGTAGCTGGAGAAATACATTTTGGAGCTTCGATTATACTACAGATGAAATCTAATGAGCAGGAAGTATTAATCAAGTTGAAATTAACAATTTATGATAAGTTTGTGCGTTATATAGAGTTTGCTTGGTAACGTTAATGTCAAATAAAAAGGAATAAATGAAAACGTACAATCACCTGTGAATGACTGGGGAATCCTCCAGACCTCTGTGTAATGAGAGCGTGACCTGAACCAGCTGAATATCTGTTTTGAAGACGTTATTGTCTCTTGGCAGAAGTCCAGCCGACCAGACTGCTTTAAAAAAGGAGAAGAAGCAGCTGATGGAAATAAAACCAGGCAAATATTATGTTTACAGGAGCTTTATTGTCCCGGTGCAGCCGAGGATCTGCTGCTCCAGTTGTTCCAGTCGCTGTTAATGTGTGAACTGGGAGCAAACTGGGAACCAAATGAGTGAACCGAGCCTTTCAA
This sequence comes from Sebastes fasciatus, assembly GCF_043250625.1. Classification (NCBI taxonomy): domain Eukaryota; kingdom Metazoa; phylum Chordata; class Actinopteri; order Perciformes; family Sebastidae; genus Sebastes; species Sebastes fasciatus. The sequence continues at coordinate 1,843,804 of NC_133809.1, read as the reverse complement.
ACACCCAGAGGGTCGGACTGTAAAGAGCCATATGCTGCAACACATTGCAATACTTTTATTAATCCAGGCTGTTTATATCTCCACTTCGTTACGATCTGTAATACCAGTTTCTTCTTCTTCATTCTGCTCCTGGACAAATATATAGTTTGTATATAAATATTGGTATTGTCACAGCGGGAGAAGAAATCAGTTTGAGTGCTTTTTTCTGGTGATATTTATGTCTGAAATCCACCTGAACGTGATGTGACTCAAGTCTGAGCTTCTCCTCCTCCTTCCTTTTCTCCCATCCCTCGTTCCCTCTCTTCTCTCATTTACCTCAGTCCTCTTCGTTTATTTCCACTCCATTTCATCCCCTTCTTTCCTTCCATATCTTTAATATTTAGTGGTGGAGGTTAGGGGTGTAACAATCCATCGATCTGGATCGATATATCAATCGAATGCAGGAGATGCAACTCCGCACTGTGTGTCAAGTTGTTCTAGTCATAAATTAGAAATAAACATTAATTAATGAATTAATTGCTCTAGGTCTCTAGTCTGATCCATCATCCTCTGAATGCTCTAGGTCTCTAGTCTGATCCATCATCCTCTGAATGCTCTAGGTCTCTAGTTTGATCCATCCATCCTCTGAATGCTCTAGGTCTCTAGTTTGATCCATCCATCCTCTGAATGCTCTAGGTCTCTAGTTTGATCCATCCATCCTCTGAATGCTCTAGGTCTCTAGTCTGATCCATCATCCTCTGAATGCTCTAGGTCTCTAGTCTGATCCATCATCCTCTGAATGCTCTAGGTCTCTAGTCTGATCCATCCATCCTCTGAATGCTCTAGGTCTCTAGTTTGATCCATCCATCCTCTGAATGCTCTAGGTCTCTAGTTTGATCCATCCATCCTCTGAATGCTCTAGGTCTCTAGTTTGATCCATCCATCCTCTGAATGCTCTAGGTCTCTAGTTTGATCCATCCATCCTCTGAATGCTCTAGGTCTCTAGTTTGATCCATCCATCCTCTGAATGCTCTAGGTCTCTAGTTTGATCCATCATCCTCTGAATGCTCTAGGTCTCTAGTCTGATCCATCATCCTCTGAATGCTCTAGGTCTCTAGTCTGATCCATCCATCCTCTGAATACTCTAGGTCTCTAGTTTGATCCATCCATCCTCTGAATGCTCTAGGTCTCTAGTTTGATCCATCCATCCTCTGAATACTCTAGGTCTCTAGTTTGATCCATCCATCCTCTGAATGCTCTAGGTCTCTAGTCTGATCCATCCATCCTCTGAATGCTCTAGGTCTCTAGTTTGATCCATCCATCCTCTGAATGCTCTAGGTCTCTAGTCTGATCCATCCATCCTCTGAACGCTCTAGGTCTCTAGTTTGATCCATCCATCCTCTGAATACTCTAGGTCTCTAGTTTGATCCATCCATCCTCTGAATGCTCTAGGTCTCTAGTTTGATCCATCCATCCTCTGAATGCTCTAGGTCTCTAGTCTGATCCATCCATCCTCTGAATGCTCTAGGTCTCTAGTTTGATCCATCCATCCTCTGAATGCTCTAGGTCTCTAGTTTGATCCATCCATCCTCTGAATGCTCTAGGTCTCTAGTTTGATCCATCCATCCTCTGAATGCTCTAGGTCTCTAGTCTGATCCATCATCCTCTGAATGCTCTAGGTCTCTAGTCTGATCCATCATCCTCTGAATGCTCTAGGTCTCTAGTCTGATCCATCCATCCTCTGAATGCTCTAGGTCTCTAGTTTGATCCATCCATCCTCTGAATGCTCTAGGTCTCTAGTTTGATCCATCCATCCTCTGAATGCTCTAGGTCTCTAGTTTGATCCATCCATCCTCTGAATGCTCTAGGTCTCTAGTTTGATCCATCCATCCTCTGAATGCTCTAGGTCTCTAGTTTGATCCATCCATCCTCTGAATGCTCTAGGTCTCTAGTTTGATCCATCATCCTCTGAATGCTCTAGGTCTCTAGTCTGATCCATCATCCTCTGAATGCTCTAGGTCTCTAGTCTGATCCATCCATCCTCTGAATACTCTAGGTCTCTAGTTTGATCCATCCATCCTCTGAATGCTCTAGGTCTCTAGTTTGATCCATCCATCCTCTGAATACTCTAGGTCTCTAGTTTGATCCATCCATCCTCTGAATGCTCTAGGTCTCTAGTCTGATCCATCCATCCTCTGAATGCTCTAGGTCTCTAGTTTGATCCATCCATCCTCTGAATGCTCTAGGTCTCTAGTCTGATCCATCCATCCTCTGAACGCTCTAGGTCTCTAGTTTGATCCATCCATCCTCTGAATACTCTAGGTCTCTAGTTTGATCCATCCATCCTCTGAACGCTCTAGGTCTCTAGTTTGATCCATCCATCCTCTGAATGCTCTAGGTCTCTAGTCTGATCCATCCATCCTCTGAATGCTCTAGGTCTCTAGTTTGATCCATCCATCCTCTGAATGCTCTAGGTCTCTAGTTTGATCCATCCATCCGCTGAATGCTCTAGGTCTCTAGTTTGATCCATCCATCCTCTGAATGCTCTAGGTCTCTAGTCTGATCCATCCATCCTCTGAATGCTCTAGGTCTCTAGTTTGATCCATCCATCCTCTGAATGCTCTAGGTCTCTAGTTTGATCCATCCATCCTCTGAATGCTCTAGGTCTCTAGTCTGATCCATCCATCCTCTGAATGCTCTAGGTCTCTAGTCTGATCCATCCATCCTCTGAATGCTCTAGGTCTCTAGTTTGATCCATCCATCCTCTGAATGCTCTAGGTCTCTAGTTTGTGGCTGTAAAGTTTCATGAGGTTGTGATTATCCTAGAGGTCACCACAGGTCATTTTATACAGTGAGGTCAATGACATGTCTCCTATGGGGACTAACATCATCACACATGAATCCAGTTGGGCTCATTGGATCCACAAGAGTCTCAGCTTTACAGTGATACCCAATTTATGTAATTCAAGACTGTTTAGGGACCCCAGTATGAAGAAATATTCTAGAATAGGAGACAATAACACATTTATACTGCATATTATCATAAAGTGTCCATGTCTGTAAAGGGGAGACTCACAGAACCCGTCGTTCACAGACTTTATGTCAGCAAATATCCAAATAGTCCAGAGAATGGATATGGTATCGTATCGTGATGAAACTGGTGATTTACTCCCCTATTGGAGATCAAACTAAAAAGAAAAGAGGAAGGATTGGAGGCAGAGAGAAAACCTGTCTACCTCGTCTCTGTGGTTGGAAACAAACAGACGTAAATTACCCATAATACCCTGCAATTAAAGTCAGCACCACACCTGTCAATGTCCTTCCCCTTCATCTTTCTTTCTCTCTCTTATTCTCTTCTTTTTGTTCTGCTTCTCTTTATTCTTCTATTTCTCAATAATGGTCCTTTTCTCATTATTCTTCCTCTCTCACTCCCCACAATTCTCTCTTTGTTTCTCAACCTATTTCTCTGTTTTTACACATTACTCTCCGTCAGCTCCTCGGCACTCTGTGGCCAGAAGTATGTGGACGTTCATGTCATTTAGTGTATTTCTGTTCTTGGTCTTTTGTTTTAAAGAAGGTAAATGTTAACGCTACAGCACACCAACTTTGTGTCAACTCTTTGGTTGTTTTATGAAAGAAATGAACTTATTTCACGAAGCACAATGAACACTCACTCACTCACTCACTATGTGAGTCTCTAGCTGTGTTGGTAGTGAAGTGAGTGAAGTGAAGAGGTCGTGATACAGGAAACGATGGGAGAAGTGGTTGTGATATTGTTATTGATTATCTGTCATGTTTATGTGAGCATGAGATATGAATTTATACACAGACTGAGAATCCAGGACACAGATGGGACTCGTTGGTTTCACAAAAAAAGGTGAACCTCAGCGTCCCCCTGAATGACGTCCTCAGTAAACATTGTAAACATGAGTTTATGGTCTCAATCTCTTCAATACAGCATGATGTTCATTTAGTAAATGATGGTCCCATTTAGAGTCAGATAGACCATAAAGCAGGGGATGCTTTAGGACGGGGCTACCTTTTGATTGACAGGTCGTTACCACGGCGTTGTCTGGTCTGGGAGTTGTCTGTGTTTCCGTCTTAGAACTTTAACCCTTTCACAGTCTATTTTCACTTCATGAAAGTTAAATGTGACATTTTTGGTCTTATTCAGTGTTCGGTTGTACTTAGCTCCACCCTGTTGTGTCACTTCTGGTTGCAAAAAAACAAGATAGCAACGGACAAAAACAGAGATGGTGACGGCTAAAAACCAAGATGTCAACGGCCAAAAACCAAGATGGTGACGGACAAAAACCAAACTCTGACTCTAGATTGAGACATTCACGCGTTCACGTCGGCCACCGTAGTTCTCCTACACGCTTGGCACACGGGAGAAGTTTCAGCTGGTTGCAATGTGCAACCTCACTGCTAGATACCGCCAGATCCTTAACACTGCACCTTTAAGTTTGTGCAGTAGAATAGAGCCCTGACTTCAACCCCACTCAGCACCTTTAGGATGAACTGGAACACCGACAGTGAGATCTGATCACCAGTATGCTGTCTGATTGTCCTCATACTTTACACCACATGTATTTCCTTTTTCATATCCCTCTTTTTAATCATTAAAGTTACTTCTTCTCTGTTTATCAGTGTTTCTCTCCTTCATTGATCTGCTCTCGTTCTCTCCATTCCCTTTTAATCACTTCATCCTCCCTCTCTCCCTCTCTCTTTGTTTCTTGATTTCTTTATTTGTCGTTTTCCTATATATCACCCCCCCCTTATTTCTGTCCTTTTTATAATTCATTTGTTCTCTCTCCCTCTCTCTCTCCCTCTCTCTCTCTCGCTCTCTCTCTTCCTTTCACACTCACACAGTCTGTTTTTCCATTTGTCATTAAGAGGCAGAGAGCTAGACAGTAACATTTAAACCGCCCGTTCTGAATGGTTAAAAGATGGCCTCATCTGTTGTGTGTGTGTTGTGTATATACGTGTGTGTGTGGTGTGTGTGTGTGTGTGTGTGTGTGTGTGTGTGTGTGTGTGTGTGTGTGTGTGTGTGTGTGTGTGTGTGTGAGGGCGATCGATGCAGTAATCTGCAGGAGGTGGGAAGCAGAGGGAGCGAGCCATTCAGCAGCGTTCACTAATCAATTGCAATTCTTTCTTTTACTGTCTGAACGCCCAGATTTAGACATTCAGTGTGTGTGTGTGTGTGTGTGTGTGTGTGTGTGTGTGTGTGTGTGTGTGTGTGTGTGTGTGTGTGCGCGCTGTCTGAGGTCTACCATTTAGATCTCTATGTGCCTCTAAGTGTGTGTGTGTGTATTTCAGTCTTTCTACTCTTTATGGATTTCTTTAAGTGTGTGTATGAAGGTGTGTGTGTGTTACAGTTTGTCCTGATTGTGGCGCTACAGGAAAGGTTATAGGGTCATTATAATGTAAAGGGTTCATCCTCTGAGGAGCAGGAGAGCAATCAGGAAATGTCATCACAATCTGAATCTAGTAGTAGTCAGGATGTCTCACTCTGCACTAAAAACTTTACACTGAGTGAATATGTCGTGCTTCTGTTTGTAGTTTCATCAGTGAAGAATGTTATTAAAACCAGATCTTCATCATGCTGTATTGAAGAAGACTTGAAACTAGTGATTGAGACCATGAACTCATGTTTACAATGTTTACTGAGGTAATAAATGAAGTGAGGAGTCCCGGAGGTCGCCTACTGGTCTTACCGGGTCACAACTTGAGAACGAAATGTTGAGATTTGCTTTTTAAGCTTTTCCTCAAGTGAAATCTTCTAATCGATTAATGGATAAATAAATGGATTACATTGTATTACATAGTTGTTATTGGGTTTCTGGATGGGTTAATGTATTTTTAGGGATACAGACTTTTAAAATTGTCCAATTAGTCTTAAATCTGCTCCTCATTCAAGGGTATAAATAAAGGGATACATTTAATGGTATTTAGGAAAACAAAAAAGAACCCTTAAATTGTGCAGAAAATCCTTTAAAATTCTATTAATACATTACTCAAGATTTATCAGTTTGTCTGCTTTTCATTCTTATGTGATGTTATTAATCAGATAGTAACGTTTTCCTGAGTTTCGTGAATTTCTGATATTTTCACAGATTGTTTTGACATCTTAAAGATCAAGAGAATACTGTAGTAGCTTGTTGCAGCTCTAAATATTACAATCATTCATGAATACGTTAGTTATCCTGTTAGAATCATATTAAAATACCTTTAGTGATATCCTTATTAATGGTTATATTAGTCATATTTGAAGGTATAAACTTGGTTGTTGTTTTGTTGACAGGCTGTCGTTTCACTGCCGAGGCTTTCACACCGTTTTATTCTGCTTAATAGAACAAAACATTTCATTATGACAGAGGACTGAGAGACAGGAAGCACACTGACACACACTCTGACACACACACTAACCCTCCACCTCACCGCCACACACACACACACACACACACACACACACACACACACACATCAATACAATCCGTCTACACACACAGAATAAAATAAATAAATGTACAATCAAAATTGCAATTACCTGCAGAATTTGTGAAGGGTAAACAAATCTGTGCCTCGCCCCCTCCGCACACACACACACACGCACACACACACACACACACACACACACACAAACACACACACACACGCACAGGGAGCGGCGTTAGCGTCCTAGTTAGCATGCTGAAATGAATACAGTTAGATCCAAAGCAATTTCCTTTTATTTATCTTAGCAGCCGCGCATAAATAAAGGCAAGGGCATCCAGGCAATTAGCATAATTACTATGAGGCGGTCAGACCCTCTGTGATTTCATAAAGACACACACACACACACGCACGCCGCCGCCACACGGTGTGTGTGTTTGAGAGAAACAGAGAAGAGATAGAGACAATGACTGTGTGTGTGTGTGTGTGTGTGTGTGTGTGCGTGTGTGTGTGTGTGTTGGTGCATGACTTCTGCTGTGTCCATTTGTTCCACCATGTGTGTGTGCATGTTTGTTTGTATTGTTTCCTCATTTTCTGTGTGCGTGTGTGTGTGTGTGTGTGTGTGTGTGTGTCACACGCACACACCCCAGTCTAAAGTCCCAGTGTGTCAGGGTGTGTTATTAATATGCAAATACAAGTGAAAAACAACGAAGGGCATGAAAAACAATATCCCACCTAACAGACTGAGGTCAGCTGATACTGGATCTGCTGGTTGGTTTCTCCTTTCCGATGGTTCTGTTTGTTTGGTGTTTGGATCCGGCCAACGTGATGTCATTCCTACTCGTCATATTTCAGCCCTCTCTCCTACAAGTTATGTTCCCATTCAACAGAAATGCATTATGAATTTAAGTTTTAAGTTTGTTTGCGTCTTTGTTTAGTATTATTTAAATCAAATTTTCTTCACTCAATCTAACCAAGTAGTTTTGTTGCACTTTTTGTTTTGTTTTGTTTGAATTTAGAACATTAACCACGTGTTTAAAACTGCAACGCTTATCTGGGAGAAAATACATTTCCCTTGAAACAGATTTGAGAATGCAGTTTAGTTGTATGGGAACGTAATTTAATAGAAGACAAGGTTGCATATTTTGCCTTTTGCGTATTATCATTTTGCGACGCCGAAGGATCACGCGTGGTTAAGGTTGTGAAATATTGGCGGTTTAGTTAGGCTTAGAAAAATAATCATGATTTGGCTTGAAATAAATAATACGCTTGTGACGTAACATAAGTTACAGATGGAACGTCATTTGACACGTTGTCGTCAGTAAACATCACTGTTCAGATTTTGATTTCACACGGGACATAACTAGTATAACCAACAACCTGATATTTGGATATGAAAATTGATTTTCGATTGTGAAAAATGAATTGAAAATTAAATGTAACGTCAATTTTGGCAAAACTATAAACCAAATATGAGTGGAGATAGTTCTAGTTAGCAGTTTAAACTAAGCTTTCTTTATTATGTCACATCAATGTTCGTGTATGTTTAGCTTCATTTAGCGTCTTTACATTCCTCTTTTATTCATTTCTGTACAGATGTTCAGAGTGCTTATGTTTCTAACTGGCATTGTGTGATACAAAATACACACTTCATTTGAGAAATATGTAGTAATCCCAAACACACTGCTGTAAACAACAACCAGAACTTCCCAGCACATTTTCACAGGTTTAACCTCACAACCAAATACAAAGGCAGCTTTGGGTTTATCAGTTTTTAGTTTGTTTTGGGTGTTTTCCTTTAACCAGAATGTTCTTAAAGGTTGCTGCTGCAGAAGACGTCCGTTACTGAGGCTTGAATATTGTTCTCTGAGTGTTACACCGACCTTTGTGAATCCTACAACCTTTCCGTGACCTTTGGAGACCCCGGACGACCTGGTACATAACTCCTGGTGTAAACCCAAACAGGCAGCAGAGAACAATGTTTGGTGTTCGCTCTGGTTGGAGCTGCTGCTCTAATAATCGGAGGCCTGTTTAACCTCCGCGAGGCAACCTGGGATTTAACCAAGCAGGCAGCAAGGTTATGTTTGTTTACAGCACATCTATGTCTGTGTGTGTGTGTGTGTGTGTGTGTGTGTGTTTACATCAGCGTCATATCAGCATAATTTACACACACACACACACTTCCACCTTTCAACTCGCTTTCCAATTCTAATTAATCCGTTTTTAATCCCTCTGAAACGGGCAGATTTGCTTCCCTTCACCTGGAGCAGCTTGTTGCTAAACCTGGACCTCAATCAGACGAGATGATAAAACTGTAGAAAGAGAAACACAGGTTGTGATTATCTCCACATCTCGCTCTCTTCCACCGTTGTGTTGTGTTACTTTTTAAAGGGGCAGGAAGTAATCCGCGACCTGCAGAGGCTTAGTGGTGGAGTCACAGTATTCCCAGAAACCTCCCCAGCCTCCATCGTGGGAGATACAGAACAATATACAGGAAGATAGAAGGTTTAGAAGACATTTATAAGACATCAGGAGGTTTAATCTGAACCCTCCGAACCCATTCCTCCATGTAGTGATGCT
>NC_133809.1:1817310-1829810 GCF_043250625.1 Sebastes fasciatus | reverse complement strand
CCCGGGCCACATTAACCAGCTCTCTCCACCTAGTCCTGGGTCTTCCCCGTGGTCTCCTCCCAGCTGGTCGTGCCTGGAACACCTCCCAAGGGAGACGCCCAGGAGGCATCCGTGCTAGATGCCCGAACCACCTCAACTGGCTCCTTTCGACGCAAAGGAGCATGGACTCTACTCCGAGTCCCTCACGGATGACTGAGCTTCTTACCCTATCTCTAAGGGAGACGCCAGCCACCCTCCTGAGGAAACCCATTTCGGCCGCTTGCACCCGCGACCTCGTTCTTTCGGTCATGACCCAACCCTCATGACCATAGGTGAGAGTAGGAACGAAGATTGAACGGTAGATCGTCACAACGGTGCGGTAAAGCGAATGCAATACCGCCCTGCTGCTCCGATTCTCCGACCAATCTCACGTTCCATCGTCCCCTCACTCGCGAACAAGACCCCGAGATACTTAAACTCCTTCACTTGAGGTAAGGACTCATTCCCTACCCGGAGTAGGCAATCCACCGGTTTCCTGCTGAGAACCATGGCCTCAGATTTAGAGGTGCTGATTCTCATCCCGACTGCGTCACACTCGGCTGCGAACCGATCCAGTGAGTGCTGGAGGTCGCAGACCGATGACGCCAACAGGACCACATCATCTGCAAAAAGCAGCGATGAGATCCTCAGCACACCGATCTGCAAACCCTCCTCCACCCGACTACGCCTCGATATCCTGTCCATGAATATCACGAACAGGATTGGTGACAAAGCGCAGCCCTGGCGGAGGCCAACCCCCACCGGAAACGAGTCCGACTTATTGCCGAGGATCCGAACATCCTTTAAATTTTTAAACATTTTTAAATATACTAAAAAAGAAAAAAAATTTACAAAAAAGTGTCTGAAAAAAAGAAAAAAATGTCCGAAAACTGTTTGAAAAATTTCAGAAAAAAAGTTAAAAAATGTAAATGTCTGAATAAAGTAAAACATTTTTTTTTTTAAAAAGTCAGAAAAAAGTTAAAAAATGTCAACAAAAAAAAAAGAAAATGTCAAAAAAAAAAAAAGACAAAAGACAAAAAATGTCCGAAAAATGTCTGGAAAATGTCAGAAAAAAGTAAAAAAAAAGAAATAATTCAGAACAAATGTCTGAAAAATGTCAGAAAAATGTCCTATAAGAACTGTTGACGAGATTACAGTGATCACATCACGCCAAAAATTGGCGAGGGATTGTAAAATGGACCTCCTGATGAGCTTTTTGCCGTTTCCAAGGTTACGAATTAACTTTCAAAGTAAAGTGTGTTTCTATCTATTTAAAGTCTGACATTACAAAGTCACTGTGTAACGTCCAGACATGCAGTAGATATCTACTCTACATTGTTTTCTGGAGAGGAACTCATATTTACCGACATACATCAGGTCTCCTCCCTCCCCCCCCCTCCATTAGTTTAATGTGAACTCTTGTCTCTGTGAATTAGATATAGGAAGCTCTCGGATATCGGGGCGAGGAAAAAAGGCCAATCAGTTTACCAAATGAAAGAGGAAGACACATTACTCTCTCTCTCTCTCTCTTTCTCTTTCTCTGTGTTACTGTCTCTCTCTATCTCTATTTACCCCCCCTCCTCCTCCTGGATTAATTCCCCCACCGAGATTGATTGATGATTTCTATCAAATAATTGATTAATTGTCAAATTGGGTCCCCTAAGCTTTTCCGCCAGCTCCGCTGAGCTGGTTATCTTGTTCTCTCGGCTTTTATCAGCTGCTGAAGAAGAAGTGGCACGCCGATTAAAAAAAAAAAGTGAACGACAGAGCGCGAGAGAGAGAGAGAGAGAGAAAGAGAGAGAGAGAGAGCGAGCTTGTCTTTGCCTTGTTGGAGTCTCACCCTGTAATCCTACATGTGTACACAGAGTTCGTCAACCTCCATCCTCTTAATTGCTCTCCCTTCCTACTCTTCTCCTTTAATCACTGCCCTTCCCTCTCCTAAGTTTTTTTTTTTTTTGTTAAAGGAAGGAAAATATATCGCTAATTATTTTTCAACTTTAATTAGATCGTTGCGTGCAGGAAAAATGGCTGGGTGGCGGGGAGGTGAGCGGGGGGGATTTTTTTAAGCCTTTTGACAAATTGACGAGGTTATGAATTTTCCCGCTCGGTGGCCGGCGCTGAAACAATCTTCAGGCAGATTTATGTGTAAAGAGGATTTGCCGGTTTAGCTCGTTTCTTTGCCGTCTCGTCGGGGAGACGGCGGACGTGGCCGGCCAATCAAACAGGCCGTTAATAGAGTCATTAACAAAGAGCGGAGCTGTAATTAAACACCGCTGAGTAAAGTTAAAGTCTCCTCCTCCCCCACCACCACAACTCCAACATACATTCTTCTTTTTTTTAACTTTCTCTCATTTCTGGATTTTAATTCTCCGCAGTAAAAAGTTGATGAGCTGCCGTTTGTTATGGCGGTCTGTCACTGATGGCGTTCAATCAGCTCTTTAATGGCGTGTTTCTCCGTCAAAATGGGAAAACATCAAGAAAGACAACAATTAAACTCCTACGATACATAAGACATGTTTCTGACCAGTTGATGCCTAAAGAGTTGATGTTAAATATCCTGAAGATGAACATGGTGTCACCTACAGGATGATGGTTGATGTGGTCAGAGTGCAGGTTAAGCCAAGTGAAGGTTATTTTCTTCATACAGCCCAAAAAAGTTGCCCAATCACGCTCTATTCAGGGACGATGATTCCCAGCATATGTGACGATTACGTGGGTGCTCAGGAGCTTTGGCAGGAAATCATATCATGAGGTGACCACATCAGAACTGTTAGTGACGCATGATGATGTCAAAACTGCGTCCATATTGAACTTTCTTGGTGTCGTCCAACAATCTCCTGTAGGTTTCCCACGACCTATTGGTTTCACTAATGGACTGTATATAAGAAATGGACGTAGTGACCGTGACGAGTGACGGCATTTTGGCCAATGCTATCTTGGTTTTTTAGCTGTTGCCATCTTGGTTTTTGTTGGTAGTGTCTAGAAGGGAACCCGCAAGTTGGGGATGCTCTCATGAGATGGTTAACGTTAGGCTTTGATCTTGAATAGTTAAGGTTAGGATAGGTCGTTGGGCGGAAAGGGCCACGAGAGATTTTGCAGATATCAGTTCAGATTTCGCAATTTGTTGGTTACTTTCTAGACTCAACCAAAACTTGGTTTTTAACTGTTACCATCTTGGTTTTTGCTCGTTGCTGTCTTGGTATTTGGCCATTGCTTTCTTGGTCTTAAGCCGTCGCCACCTTGGTTTTCTAGCCTTCTCTATCTTGGTTTTATCCCGTCGCCTTCTTGATTTTAGCCCGTCAAAATCTCAGTTTTTGGCCATCTTTATTTTGGTTTGGGGTCGTTGCCATTTTGGTTTTGGGCCGTCTCCATCGTGGTTTTTAACCAGCGCTAACTTGTTTTTTAACAATTGCTATCTTGTTTTTTGGCCGTTGCCATCTTGTTTTTTGCAACCAGAAGTGACATGAGAGTGTGGAGTTAAGTACAACTGAACGCTGTCTAAGACATTTTTAAGCGACTAAAATATTACAATTAACATTCATAAAATGAAAAAAAAACTGTGAAAGGGTTAAAGTTCTGAGACAAAAACACGGACAACTCCCAGACCGGACAACGCCGTGGTAGCGACCTGTCAATCACAACATAGCCCCGCCCTAAAGCATCCCCTGCTTTATGGTCTATCTGACTCTAAATGGGACCATAATTTACTAAATCTCTCCTTTACATCCCACATAAAAAACGTCACCCGGACTGCCTTCTTCCACCTCCGCAACATCTCCAGACTCCGCCCATCCCTGACCCACTCCAGCACTGAAATCCTGGTTCACGCTTTTGTCACATCCCGAATCGACTATTGCAACGCTGTCCTCTCTGGCATTCCCATCAAACTACTCAACAGACTCCAAATCATTCAGAACTCTGCCGCCCGGATCATCACCCGCACCATATCCTCCGACCACTTCACCCCCATCCTCATCCAGCTGCACTGGCTCCCTGTTAAATCCCGGATTGACTACAAAAACCTCCTGCTCACCTACAAAGCCCTCCATAACCTCGCCCCCACCTACCTCACAGACCTCCTCCAGGAGTACGCCCCCTCCCGTTCCCTCCGCTCATCATCAGCCGGACTTCTGACTACCCCCACCTCCCGCCTCAGCACCATGGGAGCCAGGGCATTCAGCTGCTCTGCTCCCAGGCTCTGGAACTCACTCCCCCCACACATCCGGCAGTCTGACAATATCACATCATTCAAATCCCTCCTCAAAACCCACCTGTTTAAACTGGCATACTCTCTCTAGCACTCATCATCACCCATCCTATGTGTCTGTACAAATATGTCTCTGTCATGTCCTGTTGTTTTTATATTGTTTTATCTGTCTATGTTTTAATTAATTCTTGTAAGGTGTCCTTGGGTGTCCAGAAAGGCGCCACCAAATAAAATGTATTATTATTATTATTATTATTATTAAATGAACATCATGCTGTATTGAAGAAGACTTGAAACTAGAGATTGAGACCATAAACTCATGTTTACAATGTTTACTGAGGTAATAAATCAAGAGAGAAGTAGGCTCATTTTCTCAGAGACTTCTATACAATCAGACTTCTATACAACCAGAGGAGTCGCCCCCTGCTGGCTGCTAGTATCAGAAGGTCAACGGGGTTATAAACTTTTTGTTTTGATATCGGACGTCAGCTTTTTGTTTTGTTTATTTTGTCATGTGCTCATTTAAAATGCACATGAAACCTACTTCCTGTCGTTCTCTGTAGAGGCCGACAGCAGGAGAATCTGTCGCTCTGTAACACCCTGTTGATCCAACAGCACAGTGTGTGTGTGTGTGTGTGTGTGTGTGTGTGTGTGTGTGTGTGTGTGTGTTCATGTACATGTTAATGTTTGTATTTGTGTGTCTGTTTATGAGACCAGGCAACGCTTGCAGCTGCCCTCTTAGTGATCTAATTGAGACGTGTGTGTGTGTGTGTGTGTGTGTGTGTGTGTGTGTGTGTGTGTGTGTGTGTGTGTGTGTGTGTGTGTGTTGTGTGTGCGTGTGTGTGTGTGTGTGCGTGTGTGTGTGTGTGTGTGTGCAGCAGATGGCTGTGTGTCCTCTGCCTGATGGTCCAGAGGAAAATAATAACTGTGTCGTCCCGGCCAGACCCAAATTAGTCTGCTGGATTCTCGCCCGTTACGCCCAAATATGGTCGTCAGCCAGCTCCGCTTCATGCCAGGCCGGCATATGCAGCGGCGTGGGACAGCACACACACACACACACACACTGCATGCATGACCCACAGGTAATATTCAGAATTTGGCTTTAAGGTGGCGTCTGTCTACTCTGAGAACAAAGATGTGTGAGAAATTGAGTCGTTTTTTTTATTCATATTTAATTTCTACTTGTTTAACAAAAAAAATTCAGAAAACCATCATTGAACCTGCTTTAAAGCCACATAATCAAAAATAAAACTGTAATAATGTGACCTGAAGCTGCGTCCAGCGTGGTAAACACCAGTAAAGGATGGAAACACTTTGGGTTTCACACATTGACAGAAAAAGCAGAGCTCGACATCACGGCTAAAGCTGCATGCTCACTTCTAAAAAAGGCCAAAGTATTTCTGAAAATAAGTCCGAACAAAGACTGAAAAAATGCCAAAGTATGTCCGAAATATGTCCAAAAAAGTCTGATATATGTCTGAACTTAAGTCTTAAAAAAAGTCTGTAATATTTCTGGAAAATATACAAAAACTATCTGGAAAAAAGGCAGAAAACGTTAGCAGAAAACGTTATCGTATCGAGGTAACATGCGGTCGAGCCGGCCGTCGCTCTCGTCTCCGTGGTCAAATGGGCCGACGCTACGACTGTAGAGCACCCAGATACTGACATTTCTGTTCTCTGCATTGAAACGGCCCCGATGGAGCTGACCATGGATGGATAAAGAGAACGGAGCTGACGGGAGAGCTAGAGACGGACTTGGAGAAGTTAGAGGAAGTAGACACGTGGGACTACGTCCGGTTTTCAAAATAAGGTGTTGGGAACTGTATATACAAAATACATCTATGGAAATAAGATTGATGGATTATATTCACCAGAAGTATAAAACATTACATGTCTCTTATAAATTAAAAAGATAATAGCACTAATCTGTGAGGGAAATGTCTTTATTCTTTGATTTTTGGGTTGCTGGATAATAAATAATTCCTGACAATGGCTGATATATTTGACTTCAGGACATCTCTGACTACATACATGCTGAAAATCAAACATTTTACTGGATTCATTTAGAGATTTTACAAAGTTAAAGTCCCTAGAAGTGTAGGATTCAATTTTTTCCCTTCACGGTCTAGTGTTAAAGAAGTTAATAAAAATCACAATATATCGCAATATCGAATCGCAATACTTAAAATTACATAATAAAAAAATAAATAATAATAATAATGTGTCCATTACTATTTTTCGTTGTTTCACCAGCTGTATCATAATAATGGGGGCTCGTCCGGGATACTAAACCCAGTTCTTTAATCGCAATACATATCGAATCAGCACCCAAGTATCGTGATAGTATTGAATCGTGAGATAGGTGTATCATCCCATCGCCGTTAGTTCTCTGATATCAGTTGGTGTTTCTGAGCCTTCAGTCTCTCTACCACTGATCTGTGCAGGGCGATCGACATCCAGCCTGAACCAGACGACTCTCTCTCTCTCTTTCTCCTATTGTTCACTGGATTGAGTTGGCCTGCTTCCAGATGACTGATGTGTGTGTGTGTGTGTGTGTGTGTGTGTGTGTGTGTGTGTGTGTGTGTGTGTGTGTGTGTGTGTCAGAGGTGTGTGAAGCGATTTGTTTCTGTCTTTGTCATTTAAAGAGGCTCTCCAGTGGCTCACACACACACACACGCATGTGCAAGGTCATTGTGCTCACTACACACACATACATACACACACGCACGCACGCACGCACGCACGCACACACACACACACACACACACACACACACAAACCCAAACCCACAGGGTCATTGGAAAGCGAGGCAGAGCCTGATCTCTGCTCTCATTCCCTCAGAGAGAGCTGGCAGTACACACCCAGTCCTCCCAGTATTCCCAGTATTCCCAGGAGGGCTGCTGCTGCTGGTCTGCAGGGGAACATTGAATGCATTAGAATTAAGCAGCTCCAGCAGACTGTCAGTCTGTCGGCTGCTTCCTTCCTCTGGTCTCCCAACGTCCACGCTGATGTCCACAAACCTTAAAACACCTCCATCAGAAACCCAGAACCAGCAGATTCTGTTCATTCACCAACAGAACAGAGAGGTGTTACCAGCTGACGTACTCTATCTGATGAATGTGAACTATAGGGAGTTAAAAGCACTCAGGTTCAGGTGAAGCAAAGACTGACGGAATAAACAGACCGGTTCGTCCGTACTTTTCCTGTTTGAGTCTTTTTTCTTACACACAGAAACACTGATTATTGATTATTGACGAGTCTAAACTGCTAAAAACTAAACAGGAGGAAGAAGAACAAGTTATGTTGTTGTTGACTTCTTTAGTTATAAAAACTAAAATATTACACATGTAGGGCTTTTTTTAAAGCAGATTTATGTTTTTTAAGACGAATTTACTGACCAGGCACCAATATTATAAAACTACTATAGTATCATAATGCAAGGAGATACAATTTATAACAAATATATACTGATATAATGATATAATAATAATAATCATAATATTGGCAGTTATAATAAAAATAATAATGGTAGTAAAAATTATGATAAATATATATATACATATATATATAATAGTAATGATAATTATAATAATGATAATAAAAATAATGGCAGTTATAAATAATAATAATAATAATAATAATGATAATGGTGATAAAAATGATGATGATAATAAAATGATAATAATAACAATCATGTTAATAATAATAATAATAATAATAATAATGATAAATATATATAATAATGATCTTAATAATAATAATATTCTTATTAATAATAATAAAAAATAATGAAAGTAATGATAATAATATTAATGATAATGGTAATCAAAATGATGATGATAATAATAATATTATAATGTTATTAATATTAATAATAATAACAATAATATTAATAACATTAATAATAATAATTATAACAATAAAAATGATAAGAAAAAGACTTTGCCATCAGCATTTATTCATTTATTGCATCTTTCTGATGATCTGATGATCTATCGGCCCTTTTAAAATATGTATTCTTTTATTTATTGTTTTTAATATTTAAAATATATACATTTTATTTTTTTGTTTGACTTAGTTTTTTATATTTTATTTCCACATTTTTATTAATTAATTCTATTTTTATTCTAGTTATATTTTATTCTTTCTTTGTATATTTTTAATATGAAGTTAATTTAATGTTATTATTTTTTGTTATAGTTTGTTCGTTCTTTTATTGACACTAAAAGATAAAACATTACGGTCCAAACAATATACAAAATAAAGAAAAAAATACACACAGTAAATCCATTAATGAAAATAAAGAAATATTAAAAGGTAAACATACACTTACTTCTCTCTCTCTCTCTCTCTTTCTCTTTCTCACTCTCTCTCTTCTTCTCCGTCCCGTGTTTGTGAGACGGGAGGTCGGCCATTTGCATGAGGTCAAAGAGGGGCATTCTGGGAGATGGAGGAGGGAGGAGACGGGGTGAGGATGAGGAGGAGGAGGACAGGAGGAAGGTCACAGTTAATTGAGCCACCCTGGTGAACCTGAACACACACCCTCACTCACAGGTTCATTCATAATTGATGGCGCTGACTCCAGAGCTGCCATGTAGTTCTGATAATATAATATCTATAATAACTCAATGGGTGCTGTGTGAGTGTGTGAGTGTGTGAGTGTGTGAGTGTGTCCTGTTAAAAGATGAAGGGATGGCGAGAAAAAAAAAAAATGTTTTACTTTTTAAAGGCCTTTACACACGTTCTTTTGTGCCATTAATTCGTACGTCAATATATGTTTTGGAACTGTTGTGTTTGTCATAAGCACTTTCACACAGAGAGCGAATATTACGCAGCGAAAAAGCAATCCGGAACAATGAATCAACCAATCACGTTGTCATATTTAATACGTACGCTCTGTAGTCTGAACCAAGACGGAAAACTTTATTACTCCTTTCAACATTGACAAAGGCAGCGCTGACCAGATCCACTCCTTCCTTTCATACTTTTCACAATAAAAGCCCCAGTCATATACACTGGGTAACTGTTCTCTCCGAGCATTTCACTGGAAGTAAACTCAATAAAATATCTTCCAGTAGTTTAGACTATAACACAGTTTAGCTCAGACAGACTGCCAGACGCTGCTCTGGTCAATAGGATGCTGTTAAGGCTGGCCCACACTAACAGATGTTAACAGATGTGTAAAATGTGAGGCACCCCACACATAACGACGTGTTGTGTTACATTGAACAGTTCCTATAGTGTGTGGAGAACAACGATTTGACCCAAACAGCACAACACACACTAACAGATTCATTCATCAACACTAAAAAAAACATAAATCTCAACGTGACTTTAGTGTAAACAAACAAACCGACGACGGGCAGGAAGAATTACTGATGTTAGTTTTTACGTTGTACTGAAAATTGAGAAAGGATGGATGGATGAAGTCACATTAAATAAACACTAATCAACAAGTTGCTCCTCCATTTCTGACCTCCATCTCACTACCACTTTAAAAAACACTCTTAACACACCTCACACCACAGGAACATCTGGAAAGATCATCTGTAGAACCATCAAACAGTCGGGGCTTTGCTGCCGATTGTCAGGAGGAATCAGTACCAGAATCAGCTGGATAGTTCTGCAACTCTCAAGAACTTGCATCGCTGCTGGTATGAGTAGTTTTGACGCACAATATTTTCGCAGTAATTTGGTGTTGTTTATTTATCACGCTCTCGATGTGTAACGGCCTTAAGGATGTAAAGGATGGAGGGATGAGGGCTTATTTTAAGCCCAACCATGACGTTTTCCTGCCTTTACCTGAACTGCGGACTTTTGTGTGGCGTGCACGTACGCCTTCCCGTGAGAAGAAGAGGAAAAAAAGTGAAGAACCAAACGAAAGATGATGGAGAGAAGAAGAAGAAGAAGAGATACGGTGGAGATAGAGAGAGGGAGGAAGGAAAAAGAGATGAAAGGATGAGTGATGAGAGAGTCTGGAGGAGAAGAGATGGAGGGAGAAAAGAAGAGAAAACAAGATAGAGCCACTAAGTTTGTCATTTTGAGTTGTTGGTCTGAACAGCAGACGGACTTTGTGTCTTCGGTGTGAGTGCGTTCCTGTCGCGCCGTGTGAAAGGCGGCGTATTAGCATGCTGACAGGAAGCTGCAGGAGGTTATCTGGACCTCAGAGAGCTTCCTCCGCTCTTTTGTTCTGACTGATCGCCGCGGCGACGCACCAGGGGGATGATGGGACGTGGAGTGGGCGGCGGGGGGGCGGACTCGCAGCGAAACACACAATAGATACGACCGCTAACAATGAGACGCGTCCCTGACGGCGAGCGCTTCAACAAACTTTGAGTTTCTCAGGAAAAAGAAGCGTTCAGTCATATAAATACGTTTTTCTTTTTATAAATGATGGAGAGACGAGGAGAAGAGAAGAGCTTGTTCCTTCTTCAGAGAATAGTTTTATTATTATGCAAAGACAAAAGTTTAAAGGACATGTCTTGTTTACTATCAATCACGTATTCTATTAATTATAAGAATAATAATATGATTTATAGCTGTATTAAAAGTCTTACAGAGTGATTATTAAAAGAAAGAATGAAATACAAGAGAGGATGATAAAGAGATAAAGAAGTCACAAAAATAAAAATATGAACTCAACAAACCATCAAATAAAAGCTTCATAACGATGCAAAGTAAAAACTATTTAAAAAGTGTACGAGCTAAAGAGTAGAACTAATAAAACATGTTTTCCACTTTAATCTCAAAGAATATCCGTTTTTTATTGTAAATTCCTGACTTTATAATCTCACAAATATCTGAGTTTTTACATCATAAATTAGCCACTTTAATCCCAGAGAATATCCAAGTTTTTTTCTTTTAAATCTATGATTTTATAATCTCGCAAATTAGATTTTTTTTTCATAAATGTACCACTTTAATATCAGAGAATATCCAAGCGCAAGATGATAATTCTAGTTTCTCGTAGATTTATGACTTTATATATGATTTTTTTTCTCGTAAATTTGCAACTTAAATCTCAGAGAATATCAGACTTTTTTCTCGTAAATATATGATTTTATTATCTTGCAAATCAGATTTTTTTTTCTCATAAATTTCCCACTTTAATCTCAGAATATATCCACATTTGTTTCGAAAATTTGTTATTTTATAATCTCACAAATTTGTGAAATTTTAATCGTGAATTTGCCTCTCTATTCTCAGAGAATATTCACGTTTTTTACCCGTAAATTTACGACTTTATAATCTCACAAAATTTTGATTTTTTTTCTCGTAAATTTACCACTCTAATCTCAGAGAAAATCTTTTTTTTATTGTAGATTCATGATTTTATAATCTTGAAAAGTCGTTTTTGTTTCTCATAAATTTCCCACTTTAATTTCCAAGAATATCCAACTTTTTTCTCGTGTATTTACGACTTTATAATCTCTCAAATTTGTGAGTTTCTTTTCCCTTAAATTTGCCTCTTTAATCTCAGAAAATATCCCACGATTTTTTCTTGTACATTTATGATTTTAATTGCGTAAAACTGATGTTTTTTCAGTTAAATTTGGTTAAATTGATGAGCATCATACAGATTCAGAGACCATGTGATAGCTGTGTGTGATGTGCACGTTTAAAACTGCACACATACTGTGTATGTGTGTGTGTGTGTGTGTGTGTGTGTGTGTGTGCGTGTGCGTGTGCGCACGGCGTCTAGACACAGGGCTTTATAGACGGCTGCCATTGAAATGTATGAAGCTGCAGAGGGAGCTGCAGCGAGGGGTCAGAGGTGAAGCTCCAGCTGCACGGCGAGGATTTACAGTCCGAGGAGACGCTTTCATACGTTAGAGACGGACAGACGGACAGCAGGAGGTGAAGCCGGGACTCTGACCTGCTGAAGGACACATCACACACACACACACACACACACTCTCAGCTGGTTACTGAGCTTCACACACACACTCCACTCGCTCCTCTTTTCATGCATAAGAGGCGTGAGCGTCGGGGGGGCGTTGACCCGCTCGCCGCTCGCTCCGTTTCGACCTCACGGCATTAAAAAACACTCCAACATGTCGGCGTTCTCCACGCTCGTTTTTTTGCTTCGACATGCTCGCGTCACGTCGTGCATTTCAGAGGGACTGAAGGTGAGCCAGGTGTGCTGACCTTCACAAGGACGCCGCCGCCAACGCCGCCGCCGCTGAAAGGATTCAAATCAACAGTTTGAAGTTTTCATTTTCTGGTGGATGAATGAACGCAGAGAATACAGCGGCTCTCACAGAACAAATGAAAG
>NC_133809.1:1674293-1817110 GCF_043250625.1 Sebastes fasciatus | reverse complement strand
ATGCAAATAGTGCGTCGCTGTCTGACGAGAGTTCACTCATTTCTTCACCTGGAATCTGAATAAATCTTTGAAGCTGTTTTAGAAAGTTTGTGGAGGTTCCAGGTGTCCTTGAAGGCCTTTAATGGGTCTTTCAAGGCTCTCCTTTAAGGACCTATCACAGTCCCAAATATCTCTTAAGGATGTTCCAGGACTTATTGAGGGGTTTTAAAGTATATGTCCAAGACTTGTAGAGGCCCTTGAAGTACTCTGTAGGGGTCATTTTCACATTATTGTTGGAGTCCCGAGTCTTTAGGGAGCTATGAGGGTCCTTGAGGTTTCTCCAGGTGTCCTTGAAGGCATTGAATGAGTCTTTTAAGGTTCGCCTTTAAGGAAGTATCATGGTCCAAATAGCTTTTAAGGATGTTGCAGATGTTCCAGGACTTATTGAGGGGTTTTAAAGCATATGTCCGAGGTTTCTAGAGACCCTTGAAGTACTCTGTAGGGGTCATTTTCACATTATTGTTGGAGTCCCAGTCTTTGGGGAGGACATGAGGGTCCTTGAGGTTGCTCCAGGTGTCCTTGAAGGCATTCAATGGGTCTTATAAGGCTCTCCTTTAAGGAGGTATCATGGTCCAAATATCTTTTAAGGGTTTTGCAGATGTTCCAGGACTTATTGAGGGGTTTTAAAGTATGTTTCACATTATTGTTGGAGTCCCAGTCTTTAGTGAGCTATGAGGGTCCTTGAGGTTGCTCCAGGTGTCCTTGAAAACATTTTATGGGTCTTTGAAAAACTGCTTCCTTGTTTTAAAAGTCCTTGAGAAGTTGCGGAGGTTCTTTAAGGATGCTTCATGGTGTTGTAGAAGATTCTGGGACTTGTTGAGGGTTTTTATTCAAGGTGTACACAAGTAGATTCAGAGGATCTTTAAGGGAGTTCCAGCGGTCCTTGAAGTCTTAGCGAGGGTTACTTTTAATAAGGTTTTAAGGGTTTTTGAGGGTCTCAATCCTTGAGGGAGTCCTGGGGGTTCTTCAGGGCTTACAGATGTTTAGGGGTGTTGGAATGGATTCCAGGACTCCTTGAGGGGTTTCAATGTGAAGACTTTTTTTCGGTAGGTCGTGAGACATGGCCGTTTACCAGGCAGGGACGATGTAATGAAAAGATGCCGTCCAGCTGCATTCTGGGAAATGTAGGATCCAGTGTTTATGGAGACTTACATCTAATAGAGACTAAAAGTATCTCAACCTCTGCTGCTCCGAGATTTACTTCATCATCACCCCCCTCTCATACACATTCAATCTAAGACCTTTACACTCCACACACACACACACCCTGTATTCATCCTCGCTAATGACACAGACGCTAATTTCCTAATGCACACACAAAAACACACACACACACACACACACACACACACACACCAATACACAAACAATGATTAATTCAGGTCTTTCTAAATACACTTCTGCCTCTATCTCTCTCTCACAAATCACACACACACACTTTCTCTGTTTCACAACCAACTTTTCAAACTCAACACACACTCTAATGACACATGGGCTAATTTCCTAATGTCCCACACACACACACACACACACACACACAGACGTCTAGTTTACGCCTCGGTGTGAGTGATATCCCGACCATTATGGGCCCCTTTATTTACACTGGCTTTACAAATGAGCCCTAATTACTGGGTCTTAATGATGTGGTCGGGCGAGCGACAAGCGAGGTAGCTCTGCAGAGAGATAACAAGAGAGAGAAGGGGGAGAGAAAGAGGGAGGGGGAGAGAGAGAGAGAGAGAGAGAGAGAGAAGGAGAGAGGGGGGCGTTTGCTTGGAGGGTTTTTTGTAAATGTCAAGAGCAGAGAGTTGATGGCTTCATCAATCCTTTATCCCTGCAAAACACCTGGAGGAGGAGAGAAGAGGGAGGGAGATTAGTCAGGGAGAGGAGGAGGAGGAGGAGGTACAGAGGGAAGGAGAGAGAGAGAGAGAGGAGGGGAGAGATGAGCTGGAGGGAAAAGACGAAAAGGGAGGGAGAGATCAGCCAAAGGGAGAAAGTTGGGATGGATAAGAGATGAGAGGGAGAGGAGGAGAAATAGAAGAGGCGAGGAGAGTTGATTTTGGCAGGTATTTTTAGATTTAGTCTTAGTCTGAAATTCAAATTCTTATTAGTTTTAGTCCAATTTGAATCCAATTTTAGTCATTATTATCTTTCATAGTTTTAGAAAAAAAGAAAGAAGGGCAAAATAAGGAAGGAAAGGTAAGGAAACGATCAGGAAGCAAAGGAGGGAAGAAAGAGAGGGGATAAGTAAGACGAAAAGGTAGGGAGCGAGGGAAGGAAGGAAAGAAAGAAGGGCAAAATAGGGAAGGAAAAGTAAGGAAATAATTAGGAAGGAAGCAAAGGAGGTAAGGAAGAGGGATGAGGAAGGAGAGAGAGGATAAATACAACCAAAGGGTAAGAAGCGAGGGACGGAAGGAAGGAAAGAAAGAAGGGAAAAATAGAGAATGAAAGGATTAGGTAGAAAGGAAAATGTCTCATGGTGTAACCCTCCCTCTCTGTTTCCTATCTCCTCTCTCTCTGTTTCCTATCTCCTCTCTCTGTTTCCTATCTCCTCTCCTTCTCTCTCTTTTAACACCGTCCTCTCAGCTCCATCTCTCTCTCATTACAGATCCATTTCTTTCTTTTTATGCCTCTTTTCTCCACTTATCTCTCTCTCTCTCTCTCTCTCTCTCTCTCTCTCTCTCTCTCTCTCTCTGCTGCTGTCTGTCCTAATCTTCCCTGCCTCCTCCGCCGTGTCTCTTGTCGTTCCTCCTCCTCTCTCCTCCTCCCTCTCTCATCTCCCTCTCATCCTCCTCAGTGTAATGCAGGATAAAGACATTGGGATCACATATGGCCGAGTGGTAGTGGCGGCGCGCCACTTAAATCCACTCATTTAAGTGCAAATCGGTGTCATTCTGGAGCCGCCGAGCAGATGCTGGGCCATGTCAGCATAACTGGATGTGACCACCGCTGGCTTAGAGAGGCTGTGTGCGTGTGTGTGTGTGTGTGTGTGTGTGTGTGTGCGTGTGTGTGTGTGTGTGTGTGTGTGTGTGTGTGTGTGTGTGTGTGTGTGTGTGCGCGCGCGCTCTGTCACCCCTGTGGATTGTGATGAAACCTGCTCCTTAAATGCAGAAAACAGATAAATTGATAGGCGATTATAACGAGGGATTTGTGCACATGGGTCTGTTTTAAAGCTCTCCTACGTGTTTCATGGATGTACCCAGAATGCAACAGAAAAAGTAAAAAACACAAAACAGATCACATTTATTTATGGAGCACATTTAATACACAGACAAAACCTGATGAATCCATCAGTACTAACCATGTCATACTAGCTCGTAATGAAGGAGGTTAAATAACGCTCCAAACTTACGCTAAAATTTGGCGAGGAAAAACTGTCGTGGCCATTTTCAAAGGGGTCCCTTGACCTCTGACCTCCAGATGTGTGAATGTAAATGTGTCTGGGAGTTGTCCGTGTTTTTGTCTTACAACTTCAACCCTTTCAGAGCGTGTTCTCACTTCATCAAAGTTAGTTATAACATTTTGGTCGCCTAAAAAAATTTCTTATTCAGCGTGTCACTTCTGGTTGCGACGGCCAGAAACCTAGATGGAGACGGCGAAAAACCGCAATGGTGACGGCTAAACATCAAGAAGGTTACTGGCAAAAACCAAGAGAGCGACAGCCAAAAGCCACAGTGGTGACGGTAAAAAATCAAGAAGGTGACGGCCAAAAACCAGGATAGCGACGGCCAAAAACCAAGATGATGACGGCAAAAAAACAAGATGATGACGGCCAAAAACCACCATAATCAAAACTAAATGAAGTATTATCGTCTTTTCAACTTGACCACCATATATTTATTTAATTTTTTTCAAAAAGCAAAGCATCAATTTACAATTTCAGTTAGATAATAAATCATTTAAATATAAAGTTCCATGTAAGAAGTTTCATCACATTAAACATATTAAACATTCAAACCTGAAAAATAAATTAATCCTGAAAGTTCACAGATTAATTTACATGCGTATTCATTACTTATGTTTCCATGTCATTTATAACATGATTTCAAAATCCAATTTGATCCAGTAAATGAAGTTTTAGTTTCTCCTGAAACTTGTGTGTCTTTAACCCAAACTGGATCCCCTTCAGGTACACATGATAAAAACAGCTCATTCTCATTCAGCGTCGCAGCGCGGGTCATATTTAAATCATAAATGTCATTACAGTTCACTTCTATCTATAATGAATCCGGCATCAGAGGGGGAGATTAAGCTCGACGTGTCGTCTGCGGTTTTATTGGGGCCGACTCGTTATTAGCGGCGCGATAACGCTGTTTAATTGTAATCGTTATTTAGCTGCTTTGTGCCGCGGCGCGCTCTCTCTGCATTATGAACAGCTGATAAAAGTTTAATGAAAGATGACTGTCGTCTCTCATAATAACACCTGAAACATCACATATAGTTTACTTTGGCTGTTTTTAATCCGTCAACTTTTATTTAGTCGAGTCATTTATGTTTTATTTCCTTTAAAGTGCATCTTTTCCTCTACTTCACTTACAGTATGTCCTACATTTCCCAGAATCACCTTTGCTCAAATCTCCAACTTCGTAGGTTGTATGTACAACGATTAAAAGAGTATTTAGTCGTGTAAAAACTACAGCAGACCGGGAACATCCCACAAGAGCTGCAGTTCTGGAGATGCTCTGACCCGGTCGTCTGGCCAGCACTATTTGGCCCTTGTTGTCAAAGTTGCTCACATCCTTACGCTGGCCCATTGTTTCTGCTTCCAACACAAAGTTCAAAATGTTCACTTGCTGTCTAATATATCCCCCCCCACTGCCAGGTGCCATGGTAACGAGATAATCAGTGTTATTCACTTCACCTGTCAGTGGTCTGAATGTTCTGGCTGATCGGTGTATGATATTCGCATTTGAGTATTTTGCATATTCGTGTCGTTTATTCGTCACCACCAGACGTGTGAAGGTCCTTTAAGCATCTTCCATATATGCAAAAAACACAAAGAAAGATGTAGAGAGACAGGTAGGCAGACAGACAGGTGAACACACACACAGACAGATAGACAGACAGGTGAACACACACAGACAGACAGATAGACAGACAGGTGAACACACACAGACAGATAGACAGACAGGTGAACACACACACACAGACAGGTAGACAGGTGAACACACACACACAGACAGGTAGACAGATAGACAGGTGTAGCGAGTGTTTCATAACTAAAGAATAAATGTCAGCTGAGTCTCCAACCTTTTCTTTTCTCCTCTTTTTGTCGATGAAAACTGAGCGACTTATTAACTCTGTTTCTGCTTATCATGGCCTTCCACTACGTGTGTGTGTGTGTGTGCGTGCGTGCGTGCGTGCGTGTGTGTGTGTGGATCGATAGTGTTTTTAATGGAACACATGGGCAGAGACAGGAGGACTGAAACAGCTCATGTTTCTCAATGACCACTCAGTCTGTACTGTAATGATACACACAAGTATATACAGAAAACAACACACACACGCACACGCACGCACGCACACACACACACACACACACACACACACACACACACACACACACTCGTCTGTAGAATGACCAGGTAAGAAACTTAAATTAAAGAGTAGAAACAGAAATCTGATTTGTTTCTCCTCCTGAAATGAAAACTTCTTTTCAAACGGGGCCCTGAACGCATCGCGTCTGCTGCTCCGTGATGGAGGGCAGCAGGTCCTCCATACAGCGCCGGTGCACACGCTATCCCAGCATGCACGGCACTTCCTGTTGGCGACCCCCATCATCATCATGTCTTCCTCCTCCTCCTCTCTCCATCATCGCTTGTTTTATTCCGTTAAATAACTTTTCATTTCATGTGTTCCTGGTTTCCCCATCTTCCCTCCTCTCCATCCGTATGGTTTCTCATCACCTTTAACTTCCTGTTCTTTCTCTTCTTCTTCATTTCTTTCCCATTATTCAGTTCAATTCTATTTAACTCTAATTTAATTGCCAGATGATCTCATTTTCTATAACATCTTTAAAGTGAAAAGTTGGTTATTTCTACTCACTTTATTAACAATATTTAGCATTTTAAACGTTTTCATATCAGAAGTACCAAGGGTTTCTGATTGGCTGGAAGGTGTAGATCAGGGGTCAGCAACCTTTACTATAAAAAGAGACATTTTAGGCAAAGGAAAAAAAAAAAAATCTGTCTGGAGCAGAAAAACATGTGATCATTGTGATGAAGGTAACACAGTTTATAGTCTAAGTATATAGTATATCAGTCTAATGCAGTGAGGGCCAAAGTGCAAATGTACTACGGAGTATTAGGGCCACATTGAGGGAAAAAAAGCGCTGAGATTTCCAGAATAAAGTTGTAATATTACGAGTAACAAAAATTGTAACATTACGAAAATAAAGTCATAACTTTACTAAAAGAAAATAACATTTAAAATGACTACTTTATAATATTATGACTTTATTCTTGAAATCTCCGATTTATATTTTTTCCTAATGTGGCCCTAATACTCCGTCGTACCCTCGTACCATAGACCTACAACAATGATAAATAGATATGAAAATGTAAACAAAAAAACAGTTATTGATTTCCATTTTTAAAAATCAGATGTAAAAAAAATGG
The DNA here is from genome assembly GCF_043250625.1 of Sebastes fasciatus. Taxonomy (NCBI): domain Eukaryota; kingdom Metazoa; phylum Chordata; class Actinopteri; order Perciformes; family Sebastidae; genus Sebastes; species Sebastes fasciatus. The sequence goes on along the minus strand of NC_133809.1, from coordinate 1,810,457 downwards.
AAGAACATTAAGTTATTTTTTTTAAATAAATTAAAAAAATAGAAGAACATTTAGTTGTTTTTTTAAACACATTTTTAAAAAATGGAAGAACATTTAGTTATTTTTTTTAAATTAATTAAAAAAAGTGGATGAACATTTAGTTATTTTTTTTAAATAAATAAAAAAAAAATGAAAGAACATTTAGTTATTTTTTTAAATAAATTAAAAAATTGGAAGAACATTTAGTAATTTTTTTAAATAAATTAAAAAATTGGAAGAACATTTAGTTATTTAAAAAAAATAAAAAATGGAAGAACATTTAGTCGTTTTTCTAAAGTTTTGTCCTGTAATTGATTTTTTCAAAATAAATTTCAAGTTGTTCAAAGTCAGGAAGATAGTGCCATATGTACATGTATTATTATTTTACTGTCCCTACCTGTCCTCACAGCTGCAGCTACCTGAGTGAAGTGATGTCACACTGCTGCTGCTGCTGCTGCTGCTGCAGCCGAACGTCCTTTTTGTCCCCCGTCTGCTCCCGTAGAGCTGAGCTGTAGTTTAACTGTAATGGGACGGTGGGGAGGCCGAGCAGATGGGGCATAAAACAAACGCAGCACACATCAGGGACCAGAGAGTGTGTGTTAGTGTGTGTGTTAGTGTGTGTGTGTGTGTGTGTGTGTGTGTGTGTGTGTGTTGTGTGACATCTCAGGTGTAAATTAGAGGCTCTCTGTTAGTGGCTGATGGTGGTAGAGGAGTTATTGTGTGTGTCAGACAGCTGATCCATCATCAGTTATACGACTGGTTGTCAGAGCTCCAGCTCGTATGGAAATAGATGCTCAGTCTCTCTTCCTCTCTTCCTCTTCCTCTGTTGTCAGTCTGTCGGTAGTTTCAGTTTGTTGTTGGTGAATATAAATAACGTGGAGTTCCCCAAGGCTCCATTCTGGTTCCTCTGCTGTTCATGCAAACACCAACAGGCTTCGTCCGAAATCTCATACTAAGCACTACATTCCCGATGCGTATACTATCGTTCAACATTCGTTGTATTTATCTTTTCAGACGCACTGAGCTGTACTTTACGTCGTCACTTTCTGAGAGCCTCCTTGCCGGTTGGAGACGTGTAACCATGGTAACCCGTGACAACCTCATGTGACCGAAATTAATTAATTAATTTTAAATATATATTACGCCTAGCAAAGTAAAATTTTATACTTACAGTTAAATTGTCCTGTCTGCTATTGTCTGTAAAGCAGCAAATTTGTCCACTCCCATGTTGATAAGAGGATTAAATACTTGACAAATCTCCCTTTAAGGTACATTTAGAACAGATAAAAATGTGCGATTAATCATGATTAACTCTTTTAATCGATTGGCAGCCCTAGTTTCTGGGTCTCAAACATTAATTTTTCTAATATTTCACCAAGACCACAGTCTTTATCCAACCTTAAACAAGCGCAGTGAGCGTCTAAACAGAACCATTTAAATATTAATCAAGCTGTTAGTGGTGGAAATTGTAGGAAAACAAATGAAATATGCCGTCAGTCAATATGTTCAGTATTGATTTCTATGCTTATTAGAAACGTTTCCTCGATACATTAATAAAAACTGTAATCTGAGCTTTCAAAACTCATTTGCCGTTTGAAAGTAGTCGTATATAAATGTAGTTTTTTAGGAGACAGTGTTGGGGGAATAATTGTAAAGAAGAAATATTAAAAGTCAAAGCTAATAGATGATTTTAAGGACTTGAAGCGACGTAAGTTATTGGTTTGTTGAATCCAACATGAGATATAAAAAAGGTTCAGTTACACATACATTAAGTGAAATGTGTGTTTTAGTCGTATTTTATCAAAACACAACGCAACGTTTCCTTTTGTTCCTTTATTAAAGCAGCTCAGTATCATAATGAAGTTTCCTCACCTCACTATTTAAGTTAAAATAAAGTGTGTCCACACCGACATCCTCCTCCACTTATCCATCATATTTCACGTCGCCTCCTTCATCCTCAGCTGAGCGTCTGCTTTCACCACCATCATCATCATCATCCTCATCATCTCTCACTGCCGGGCTGAGCCAGGCGGCAGGCAGGCAGGGAGTGGCGGCGGGGCGGCGAATCCAACGCGCCCGGGCGTAAAGAATCCGAGTTTACACAACGGCGAGGCGGAGAAATTAAAGATGATTTTTATTTTCTTTATCTGGAGGAGAATTCATTACCTGGCAGAGGAGCCGGAGCTGAGCGCTGTCAGCCGAGAATAATGACTTGTCTAACTGATAGTAGGGAGACGCACGCACACACACACACACACACACACACACACACACACACACACACATACTACAGAGACAGTCATACACAACATCAACAAACATACAGTGACAAATACAGCTCATGCACTTTCTCTTTGTACACAAACACACACACAAGACATGCATTACCACATACAGTAACACACACACACTTTACACAGTATATTTAAAGCTCTTTCTCTTCAGTTTTTACAGATTTTCCCCAGAAAAAATGTGTTTTCTGCTACAAGAAAACATTCAGTCGTCTCCTGATAAATGTTTTTAATAAAAGAGAACAAAAACATTAATAGAAATACAAAAAGATTCTGATGATTCCTCAAAGTAAATAATAAAACGTCGCATGTGTCGCGTGGCGGCTGCGACGCATGGCGGCTGAGTGATTGATGCGTTTCTGCTGCTGTCAGCTCTTTCTTTCTACATAGAGTTTTCCTTTCATTTCATTTAATTATAAATGTAATTTATATTTATTTAAGACAGAGAAAGGTTAAGAAACGTGTGGTCATTTGTAAATAATAGTAATCCACAATTAAAACCTCGTACTTTATTCATTCATGGAGCTCTCCAAGCCACTGCATGTTCTACCACACTGCCCGGCACATTTTTCAGAATAAAAGCCTTGTGTTAACAAATGAAGGAATTCTGTCCACAGAAAAAACGCTGGGAAAAACCATGTCATACTAGCTAATGTCCCAAACTTGCGCTAAATTTTGGGGAGGAAAAACTGGCATGGTCATTTTCAAAGGGTTCCCTTGACCTCTGACCTCCAGATCAGTGAATGAAAGCTACATTTTGAACAGATAAAAAATGTGTGATTCACTTGCGAATAATCATGATTAAATATTTGAATGGATTGACAGCCCTGGTTATAATATATTTTGAGATACAGCACATATACATATATACAATTATACACCTCAACAGAAACACAGAGCTCATTTCTGCTGATATACAGGACTCCATACATGTATCCAAACACACACACACTTAGATTCAATGAACACTCTGCACACAAACACACACTCCCTCACCTATCCACCCTCTCTCTCTCTCGCCGGTGCTGCCGGCTCGTCTGCGTCGGTAATAACCTCTCGGCGCCCCGATCCAGAGGAAATCAGCTGGAATGTGAAATTGAAAACAAACAGTCATTTCAGATAGTGAAGCGTCTCCGTCAGCCGGCGTCTCCCCTCTCTGTTTGAAGCCCACAGATTGTCCTCCGATCATATCCAGATATACAGTATAGCTTCATGTTCCCTAAATCCCTATCTAATAGACAACTCATACATAATCAGACGCAGCCAAGAGGCGGCGGCGGTGGCGGCGGCGGACGCTCCCGGTTGTTGTGCAGATACCAAGAGGCCGCTGTATCGACAGCCGTCGGGGAGGAGACGGAGCGTCGCCAAAAACTTCAGCTTCTCCTCAGTGACGGAGGACGACTGATAATATACTTTAGAGTTTAGTCTCTTTGATTACACATTAAAAATACAGTAATGTAAAAGAATATACAAAAAGCAACGTAAATAAATCACATTAATAATAATAAGGAATGAAAGGTAATTACTGGACAGCATTTTAAAAAGTGAAATCTAGAAAGAAAAACAAGCGGTACATGTCCACAGGTCCAGCGGGGACACTAGAGGACGCACTGCTCCACTCAACCAAAGAACATATATTGATAAGAAGTGGAAGTCTGAGAGCTACGGCCAACGAGGAAACTCCAACACTCAGCTGACCAATCATGTAACTTCATCACTCAGTCAGTCAGTGCAGACGCCAACAAACATCATTATCTCTCATTCCAGCTTTCCAACAAACAACACTACTAACTAATGTTCGCTTAAATTAGAAGGCTAGTGATATTCCGACAACATGTTAGTCCGTCTCTCAAAACCGTCTGACTTCCTGTCTGCGTCGCTAAGCTCCAAGCCCATTGGTTCCTACTCTTTAAAAACATACATATATAGTTTCATCAGTATTTTTTTTAAAGCAGCTGCTCACTGTACTTTATATCAAACAAACAGGAGGAAATAGTGACTTTGTTTGTCTTTATGTCAGGACGGTGTATGAGGGATTGTGTGTGTTCTACTGATAAAATGTGTTTTTGTTACCAGCAGTCCCCCCGTAGATATACTGTATAAGACGCACGTTTTGATTCATATATCAGCCTCAGATTTCACCCACTGATGGTGTCACCACCTGGCTCACGAGGTCACAATAAAGAGGGAGACACAAAGCGTCAAAGGTCACACAAAGCAATTTATTAAGCAAAAATGACAAAATGACAAAAAGAGGATGAGATGTGTATGTTAGTGGTGTCAGAAGGGCCCAGAAGGAACTGACTAACACACCTTAAAGACAACAGAAACAGTGAGAAACAACAGACGTTTGAAGCTACATCCACACTAATAGGTTTTAATTTTAAAGCGCTACGTTAACGCCTAGCGTCCACACTACTCTGGCGTTTTCAGGTCCGTAAAACGGAGACGCTGCTCGCCCCGTTTTAGTTTTAAAATTCCGAGGTTGTTTTAGTCTGGACAGACAGAAACGGAGACGTTTGAAAATGATGACGCAGACGACGACGTTCACTTCCTGATTGGCTCTTATCAGTCATGACGTGTCCTTCCCTGATTCGTCACGCTAGTTATTTTAAGCCAACCAGGATCTTTTCCTAAACCTAACCAAGTAGTCTGAAGTTTATTTTGAAACTAGACTTTATGCATATAACGAGTGGAAACTGACACGTACAAAACTGACGCTAGAGGGGAATCTAGAGCATCGTAGTTTGAAGCGTAAGACCACTGACCAAGCGGCGGTATTTGAAGAGTTGGCCGTGGGAATGTGTTGGTTTGAGGAGGTTCATGTTTTCGTGATGGTCAGCACAAAATCAATCTGTATGTAATCCACGTAATTCTGAACCAGGAAGCATAGAGAGCGGCAAACGCAACATAGGGAGGAGGTCGGGGTGGATGGGTGGGTCAAAAAACACCAGACTTTCACCACTATTGGTGCCCCGTGTGAGGCCAGAAGTCAAAGTTGATTTATTTGTCACGTAACTTCCGTACTTAAGTTTTGCCAATTCCGGAGTTATTTTAACCCAAACCACCATCTTTTCCTAAACCTAACTAAGTAATTTTATTTTGAAAATACTGAAACGGAAATTGACAAGTCACGTCATGTGTTGCTGCACATTCGTAGGAAAACGCACACAAAAAAATACGTTGTTGAAAGTCGTGCTGAGCTTCATGAAACAGAAGGGAATTTCGTGTCTATGTACACAAATCAGATAGATTAAATTTGGTGACTATTTCACGAACTGCCGTGAGACTGTGTTGGCTTGTCAGATATGGTGTAGCTACGCAGCAGAACTATAAATCCCTCGTAAGAATAGTTAAATCATCAGCATGTTGTTGGCTCTGTTCATGTGGTTAGTTAGAGGAGGAGGGAGATGTAGTTAGGTGGAAAGGTGGTTAAACAGAGAGACAGATATTGCTGGAAAGAAAGAAAGAAAGAAACAGACTGCAAAAGAGAGATGAAAATGGAAGCAAAGACGGAGAGATGAAGTTAGAGAAGAAGAAGCAGAAAAAGAAACAGAGAGAAAGAGACTGAGGAGGAGAAACAGAGCAGAGAAAGAGGTAGAGAAACAAAAAACAGAGAGAGAGAGAGAGAGAGATGGAGGTAGAGAAACAGAAAGAGAGAGAGAGAGAGAGCAGTTTGTGTTGTTCTTGTCAAGGTCACAGCAGCTGAATGTGGAGATCCTGAGGGAACACCACTGTGTGTGTGTCGATGTTTTTCTATGTATTCTAGCATTTCAGTGTGTGTGTGTTTGTCTGCATTTAAAGCCTTGTAGGGACTCACAACGGGCTGCAGCGACGCATTACAATCACTGCTCAATTAATTGCCCTGTAGACACACACACACACACACACACACACACACACACACAGCTGTCCACAGAGTCCACAGAAAACAGTATCAACACGTGAGCAGCAGACAAACACACACATTTACATTTCTAGGAAATTAAAGACAAATATAACAAAGACGGAGCCGAATACTGCCGTAAACACACCTACACAGACCGGTCCCTCCGTTCACTGTGTGTTGATGATGTTCTGACTTCTCTCATCTCCGATGCTGGAGATGTTTTAATGAGTTATTAGACATCTTGTGTTTTTTAATCAGCACCTCTGATGTTGAATTAATATCGATTCTTCTGCAGTCTGTTACAACAACTTGTTTTTCCTTCTTCTTCTTTTCCATCTCATGCCGCGAACGCACCGTAAATCCTGTTATTTAACCAAGCAGGCTGTTATTTAGAGACATGCTCTTATTTTGTAATTTCTGCTGTTTTATATTTGATATTTTTTGGTTGGTAAAAGATCTTCCTATTTCACGTGTAGGTTATTTGATGCTCCTGTGTATTATCTATTTCATATTAAAAGTCTTTCAGCAGTTCAGAGGGCAGCATACCTTCACTTCATTGGATAACTTTTATTGTGAAAAGCCTGTAGGATCAGCAGCTTCACTTAGATAATTGTATGGTTTCCACCTTCTCTTGATATCTTAAAATAGTGGGCTTGTCCTTTATTTACCTCAGCTAAAGAAAAATTGGAGACAGACTATCATTTAGAGATATGCTTTTATTTTGTAATTTCTGTTGTTTTATATTTGATAATTTGGGGGTTTAAAACATCTTCCTGTTTGATGTGTAGGTGACTTGATGCTCCTGTTTATTATCTTAAACAGTAAACACATACTTAACACATTAAAAGCCTTTCAGCAGTTCAGAGGGCAGAATAGCTTCACTTCACTGGAATACCTTTATTGTGAAAAGTCTGAAATAAGTGTTGAGTTTCATTATCAGCAGCTTCACGTTGATAGATAATCCTATGGTTTTAAATAGTGTCCTTTATTTACCTCAGCTAAAAAAACTATTTGGACCTTTATTTGAAAGAAAGTAATATTTAGAGACTTGCTTTTATTTTGTAAATCCCCCTGGTTTATATTGGATATTTCTTTAGTAAGAAGCCTCCATGTTTTCTCATCTGCTCCAGTTTATCATGTTTGTAGTTTACTATTAATGCAAACTCAAAATTTCCCACCAATTCAATTTCACATTAAAAGCCTGGGGATGGAATCCCTTCACTTCCCTGAAAGGCTTTTATTGTGAAACATCTGCAGGAGATGTTAAATCTCATTCCATTCCAAATTATTTAACAATTTTTCCCTTTTTAATTTTCCATGTTTGCTTAATAGTGTATCTGTAATTTCTCACTCATATAGTATATGCACAACTTTCCAGCATCCTCATATAAATTTCTTGAACGCTGGAGTGTCCTTGAACGCAGCACGGTAAAAAAACAAAACAAAATATGCATCATCAGATCCATTATGTCCAAAGTTAAGTTGAGTATATAACGGAGTGAGGAGCTCAGCAGGTGCCGGAGACAGGAGTGTTTTATCGTGGGCTGTATTAGTGGACGATAAAACAACAAAGATGATTTTTATTTGCCTCTTTTTTCAGCAGACACTTGAAATGAACACGCTCCCTCGGTGTGAACAGGGTCCTTCAGCTGAGAGATGAAGCTGAGGTATTAAAATGGCTGCTTACTGCCGGCTGTAAACGCTGCTGGGAAAAAATGAATGGAGGATATTTATAATAAATATACTTTTATTATGGCTGCAGGCTCGTATATTAGTGTTTAGTGGAGAGAGGATCCTCTCACCCTCCTCTCTCTCTCCCTCTCCTGTTCTTTTCACTCTACTTTTTCTTTTAATTTCTAATTCACGCTGGCTTCACTGCCACCAAACACAGAGGGGATTCTTACCGAAGCATCAATACAAATTATTGACTAAAGCCCTGATCCACAAGTAGAAAACGATCCGTCCAACATCAGGTCACAGGCCAGGCCGCAGGGATATAATAATGTAGTAATAATGACATCATTTCACAGGTTATTGTCGTCTATTCTTGTGTTCATTATTGGTAAACAATGGGAGTTGCATATTTCCTAATTACCGTCTGTCAACTCCCAACTCGCCAAATATGGCGGCTTCGTCAGTGACCCTACGCTTCAAACTACGACGTTCTACGCACCCTTCTAGTGTCACTTTTGCACGTGTCAATATCAGCTTGTTACGTGCACACACAGTCTTTTCAAAATAAACTTCCAGTTTCACAGGAAGCAACTTGTTTGTCCTGAAACCTGGCATATTTGCCAACCAGATCAATGTGAGTTTCAGAGACTTTGTTTGCTGCTTTCTGGTGACTTTTAAAGAATGAAAATAACAAAATAATAAATTCACTGCAACAGCATTTTTTTATATCAAACTTTTAATTTCACCTTTAACTCCCAGGAAAGAAAAACTGAATAATTCGCCCCTCTGGCGGTAAACTTGGTGTGTGAATCTCTGCTGGCATAAACTAATATTCATCAGTTTTTATTCATTTCTTTGTCCCTGCTTGAGTATTTCTTTCAGTTAGTTCTCTCCATTTTTCCCTCTCCATCTCTCACTGAAAGTCCTTTCAGACACAAAGCGACAACGCCACCACTGAGCTCTGAAACCCGTTATTTCCAATGACTTGCGCCGCGCCACGACGGCTTGCTACATCGAGCAAAGCCCAACTTTGGGTGCTGAACCCAACGGCGAGCGAATCTCAAACATGAGCTCAAAACTGGGCTGTGTTGCGAACATAGACCGCTCTCTTCCACCTGGAAACGACAGTTAGTGTAGCTCTATTGTCGTTTGGATGGAAAAGGGGATTATTAGGGATTATACACGATATACACATCGCCAGAAACAGGTTAAGATAACAAAAAGGAGAAGAAAAAAAAAGTGTGAAAATTTGCCATAAATCTGGAGAAATACGGGATAATTATGACACCGGGGGGAAACCGGGAGAGAGTGATGGGAGGGTTGGCAAGTATGTGGTTTGGGTTAAAATAAGTATGATTGTTATGTAGTTATGTAGGCTACGTTATGTACGTATGGTAGTAACGTAGCCTAACAAATAAGTTAAAGTTGACTTTTGGTTTCACACGGGGCACCAACAGCGTTCTCCTCGTGTTATCACTCGTTATACTACGTAACCTGACTTCCTCCTTTACCATCGCCATAACTACGGCCACGTAGAGCGCCATAGTTTGACACAAAGGGCTATTATATATTATATACATTTTTTACCACTAGACCATGGGAAACATTTGACTTTTACTAAGGAAAATTAATACAACAAGAATCAGTTTCAAAATCATAAAAACAAACTGAGATACATAAGTGAATCCATTTTTTCCCCACCACTAACACAAAATCACCGATCCATCATCAACCACTCAGCTACATGATATTATGCTGTGTTTGTATTACTGATAAAATAGAAAAAATATACATGTATTATTTACAAAAATCATTGTATGACAATCCATCTAATAGTTAGTGGATCACTAACGTTATTAGGAGACCATGAATGTTCTTACTAAAAAATCATGGCAATCAATCCAATAACTGTTGAGATATTTTCACCACTTAGGTCCAGACTGAAAACGTTAATTATACTTTGGTTATACATGTTTGCAGACACGTTAAATAGACAATAAGAATTTTGCTCATCACGTTTCCTACCAAACTTGCACATTTATTATACTTTATATGAATGTAATTTATTGGAGAATCACACACGTGCATAAAGCAAAGTGGCCTCAAGATTCACACATACACTTAGTAAACCCTCAAGAAATCTATGTGTGTGTGTCTTTTTGCCCCGAGGACATTGAGCCCGCCTGATGGATGAGATTTAGCCTGGAGCATGAAGCTCCGTGTGAGTCATTAACACACTAAACAAATGAAATCTTCTCAATAAAAGGAATAAGCAGTAGTGGACGTATTAGCATGAGAAACATGATAAAAGTGCTCCTCCATTGTGTCCTTATCACAAGTCCCATAATGCACTGGGAGGCAGGGATTGGCCCTGGCGTTTGGACGTTCGACACTGGGCTTATCGGCGTCTGGGGCCCTCACTCTAAAACGTTCAAAGACCGCCATTGTTGTGAGATTTGGGGAGAACAGAGGAGAGATTTCAGGGGGTTTAGAGCACTCAGTGGATTGTGTGAATGAGAGAGAGAGAGAATGAATGAATGGCTAAAAGAGAGAGAGAGAAAGACGACTGATAAAACAGATAAGAACTGAAAGAGGGACTGAGAGCAGACAAACAAATCAGCTGGTTTTTCTGAGTCTAAAGTGCACGGTCAATGTGAAAACATGTCGGGATTATTTAAAATAATATAGAAAATTACAAGACAGTTTTGTTTCTCTCAGTATGAAATGTGAGTGTTTGCTTTTATAGACCAAATATTGGACCAAACTGAGCTGAAACACTTGAGAATTATGGACCAAATTGAACTAAGACACTAGAGAATATTGGACCAAACCAGACCTAAAACACCAGAATGTATTGGACCAGGTATTGGACCAGGTATTAAACCAAACCAGAGCTAAAACACTACAGAATATTGGACCAAATATTGGACCAAACCGAGCTAAAGCACCAGAGTGTATTGGACCAGATATTAAACCAAACCAGAGCTAAAACACCATAAAAAATTGGACCCAATATTGCCCAAACCACAGCTAAAATACCACAGAATATTGGACCAAACCACAGCTAAAACACCATCGAATAATAGACCCAGTATTGGACCAAACCACCCAATACGCCAATTGGGTCCCAAACAGTGATATGTTTGGGACCCAAACAGTGATATGTTTGGGACGTATTGTCCTCTAGTGGTGACCAGTAGGAACTGTAACAGTGTCGACCGGTCGTTGGAGTGTTGGAGCCTACGGTGGACAAAATACATGAAATTGAAAGCAAAGACAAAAGAGGACGCTGATAAATGAAACACGTCCAACAGATCGAGCACTTCGGTGTCGTTTTGTGTGAGTTATCGTGTACGTGTGTGCGTCCTCTGAGCCCCTGCGTCCGGCCCTGGGAAGCCCTGTTTGCTGTCTGACTGTAAATTTCCGCTGAACCGACACGTTGACATGAAACCCAGCAGACTGATTTAAGCCTCTGTGTGTGTGTGTGTGTGTGTGTGTGTGTGTGTGTGTGTGTGTGTGTGTGTGTGTGTGTGTGTGTGTGTGTGTGTGTGTGTGTTAAAACATACATGTCCCACCCTCTCCTCAGGCTTAGGTGGTGTTTCTACCTTACTGTGTGTGTGTGTGTGTGTGTGTGTGTGTGTGTGTGTGCGTGTGTGTGTGTGTGTGTGTGTCCCGTGACTCCGTCGAGTACCCAGAATGCACCTCACCTACACTCATCACTCCACAACCTCAGTCCTGAGAGAGAGAGAGAGAGAGAGAGAGAGAGAGAGAGAGAGAGAGAGAGAGAGAGAGAGAGAGAGATCGGTGGTGCAAAAAAGTGAAAGAACAGATAGATGATGAACGACAAAACATGACACACACACACAAACACACACACACACACCGCCATGGTGTCATGTGTCAGGTGTGTGTGTGTGTGTGTGTGTGTGTGTGTGTGTGTGTGTGTGTGTGTGTGTGTGTGTGTGTGTGTGTTTTACGTTTTGCTTTAACAAGTCAGCAAGTTGAAGAAGCTTTAGTGATTTGGAACACTGAGACAGAAGGTGTGTGTGAGTATTGATCTTAGTGAAGGATCTCTTACTTACTTCCCTCTCACGGGGTTAAAACCACACACACACACACACACACACACACACCTTCTGTCTCAGTTTCCAGTGATTTATGATAGATTTGAAAAGGTCTGTTCATCCCACTGGTGAAGTCCTCAGTCAGTAACAGACGGACAGTAAGACGGCCGGTGGAAATTCAGACTCCATGTCACTAATCAGCATCTTAGTTTACATTTAAAGGTACATTTCTGAATAGGATTAATAAAGACAATCATATAAACTCACCTATAGGTGTCTGTAGCTCAGGAGGTAGACAGTTTTCAGCTCCCGACGACCACAAAAAAACACACCATACGTGCAACGTTCAGCACAGAATACACGCTCAGCGCCTTGTCGCGCTGCTGGCATTTGTGTCTCTCAGAGTGTCCCTCTGTTGACATATAATCCTGTTCGTGACGCCACTTCGTTGTGGAATTTCTGATACTCAGGTTAAGTCAGTCAACAGGAAGGAAGAGGCTCCGGAGCTGTTGAAGTCTTACATTTAAATGTATTGAAGCCTGATGAAGGAGAACTGTCAGGTCTCCACCATCGATGTGTTCTCTCCGTGAAGGCCTCACTACTCTGCCCTTTCTCCCCGGTGCTCAGTGTTTTACCCTTATCATGTTTCGACCTCTCGACCAAGGAGAGAGGAATTGATAGAAAGTTCCATCACAACTACTTTACCACTTCCTTCCTGTTGTCATTTGGGTAGATGTGGAAGGGTTAGCTCATAGCTAGTTAGCTGTCGGACTGTGAGAGGTACGGTTGAATTCACATCTCATGTCGTGATCATTTCATGTGGGCTACTGCCTTTTATAGAAACTGGGGGGAAAAAGTTGGGAAACTTGTGTTGGTGGATTATTTCTCTGTCGTTCCAATGCTAATGGTCATTGTATTTTACATGGTTGGAAAGCCTGTTTATTTACCTTCACAATGATGTCCAACTTGTAAGGATCATGCATTTGTGGGATGAGCAGCACAGCTGATTATGTGGGGAGCGCCCAAGACAAATTTGCCAAAATGCTCTGCCGATGGTAAACAGTGTATTCTCCTGTTGGACCACATTTTCCTGTTAACCATATTTGATCTGATTGATTATATCTGTAGCAACGTGTCTCAGTGTGATCGTGGCCTGAGTCTGCTCTGTATGATGCGTCTGGTTTACGCTTCAATTGACGCACATCCAGCAATATACTGTCGGTGCAAGTTGCATTCAAGTGGCTCTGATTCCATCAGTGTGTGCATGATGCTGTCTGTATGTTTGGAGTTCTGACTGTGAGAAGACAGCCCGGTCTTACGAAGAAGCAGTATGAATGACACGCAATGCACAGGGCATTTAGCGTGCAATAAGAACGCCGTTTCTGCTTTTGGCGTGTCATTTGTACGCCATGTAGTCTGTACTGACGCAGAAAAAAAAGATAGACAGACTGCTGATGGAGGGGGGGGGGGTGGATGGGTCCAACAAACACAGGACTTTCAAGCAGGAAACAGCCGTTTTGTTTTCAGGTGTTTTCCGTATTCATGTTACGTAGTTTCCATACATATTTGTACATACTTATTTAAGCCCAAACACACTATAAAAAAACATATTTTTTTTCAAGAAATTTTACATTTTTTGTCTGTATTTCAAAATGACAGAAAAAAAGGTAAAAATTACATGTTTCATTTGTGATTTATACGTAAATGGTCTTAGATTTACAGTATTTTTTGTAATCACAATCGTAATTATTTGTATTTAAGCTTTTCTTGATCATTTTTAAAGATAACTATTCTGTTTTTTAGAGGTGTATGACTCTATTTTAACAATTCATTTATGTTAGAAGAAAAGGATTTCATGGAATTCTAAAAATATTTCTTGTAAAAATACAGATTTTTTTGCAAAACTTTTTTTTGAAACGTAAAATTACATGTTTCATTTGTGATTTATATGTAAATTGTCTTAGATTTATGGCGTTTTACTCTATTCTAACAATAAATATATGTTAAAAGTAAAATATTTCTTGTAAAATTACAGTAATAAAGGCTAATTATAGAAAGATGATTATTGTTTTTTTTACAGTTTATTTATGTTAATTAACGGACAGTATTTTTCAGTTTTTTAACACACAAATTTCCGTTATTTTACACTTTTTTTTTTACAGTACATGATGTTTTGCAACTTCAGCTGTTACCGTGGTTTTGTTGCGTGGCGTAGAAATGACACATGCAAAAGCCTAGAATGCGTCCTCAGGACACACTGAATGTCCTTGTAATGTGGTGTCATTGATACATCTTCCCATGAGATCAGGTCAGGGTGCAAGTTTTGCTGCAAATCGCATAAATCTGTTTCAAAGTGTGACATAAAGTGTTTCTGACTGTCAGGTGCTGATTCCCCTCTGATGTTGGTGTTCACTTTACATAAAACCTTGAATCCAAACCAGAATAATGATCTTCTCCAGCGTACTGGGAGACTCTGGACAGTAGATTAAAACACATTTAAACACTGAAAGCACAATATAAATGATGTATTAGTTCAATTTAAAACTCTATATGTTTTTATCCTCCTACTGTTATTCCTTCATGACTCCTCTCACTGCTCACCTCTCTCTCTCTCTCTCTCTCTCTCTCCCTCTCTCTCTCTCTCTCTCCCTCTCTCTCTCTCTCTCTCTCTCTCCCTCTCTCTCTCTCTCTCTCTCTCTCGCTCCCTCTCTCTCTCTCTCCCTCTCTCTCTCTCTCCAGACGATGTGATTGCTTTCAGTGTTTTTGTTTTGCCTAATAAATCACCATCTATCAGAGCCTGACACACACACACACACACACACACACACACACACACTGTGGCGAACAGTTCATAATGGACCGTACATTTGTCATCCTCTGAGCTGTTGACAAGGAAAGTGTCCTGGATATGGGCAGAGTGTGTGTGTGTGTGTGTGTGTGTGTGTGTGTGTGTGTGTGTGTGTGTGTGTGTGTGTGTTCATGCTACTCTACTGACAATAGAGATTCGTCCCCATTCATCTGACTGATAACACACTAGTGCTGTCAACTGGAGACCAGCTCTATCCTCTCACACACACACACACACACACACACCCTTGATCATAACACACACACACATTGCACACACACACGTTACAGTGTGTGGGCGCAGACACATTAATTTACTGTATTACGCACAATTGCACTAATGCATATTGCACACTTGTACACACTAACACAAAAATGAACCCACATTTATGAGCTCTTTTTTGTGGAATAAATAGACTTTTTTAATATTTTCTTAACGCGTACTCGGACTGAAAGTGACCGTTATATGATTCAGGTGTCACCTGGATTATTGCAGTTTTACTCACCTGGTTTTCATTCTGAAAATAAACCGATAAACTGCTGTTCATATACCGACTGTTGAGTTGGAAGATGATAGTTTCCACAGCACAATAGAACGAGTGTGCAAAATTCGACATTATGATTTATTGTGATTTTTGTTAACTTTTTTAACACTAGACCATGAAGGGAACAAGTTGAATCCTACACTTCTAGGGACTTTTACTTTGGAAAATCTTTAAATGAATCCAGTAAAATGTTTGTTTTTCATCATGTACAGTATGTAGTCAGAGATGTCCCACGTGTCTACTTCCTCTAACTTCTCCAAGGTGGTCTCTAGCTCTCCCGTCTGCCTTTTTCCGGCTATTTTTGGAAATTTTTCAGGCATTTTTTGCACATTTTTTCGGAAATATTTCACACATTTTTCTGACTTTTATTCAGACATATATCAGCCTTTTTTCAGACATATTTCTGACTTTTGTTTGAATATATTTCTGCCTTTTTAGGTATTTTTTTCGGACATATTTCTGCCAGGTCGTATCCACGCAAACCCTCCAACGTTTTAGACTCGCTGAGGTTTGTTTTGGTTGACGGCTACGGAACGGAGATTACGTCACGGTACTCAGACTACCACAATAAAAACTTCCTTCTACCTCCTCATAGACTCAAATGAAGCAAATATATCGATTCTGGCATTAAAACATCGATTTAAAGATCGTAAACAAAAAATCGCGAAACAATCAATTTTTTTTCCCACACTTATAAAATATGCGTATTTGTATGTTTATAGTATTTAATACCTTAGTTTTGTTTCCTTATACTATAATTGTATGTATAGTAGATGTTCATAGTGTATTAAGGTTCTTTATCTACAATGAACTTTGTGCTCATTCTTCATTTCGTGTGACACTTTAATTTTTCTTTCATGCGATCAATAAAGTTTATTTTATCTTAAATTGATTTGTTCAACTTCAGACCTTCGGGTGTTTTTGGAGAAAACAGTTTAACGTTTAGATTAAAATCCAGCGACAGCATGAAAGTCCAGGCTTCACCTTGTAAATAGTAGTTTTACAAAATCTTAAGGTCCAGATATTTTGTATTATATTAAAATATTAGAGAGTGTTGCAGCTTATTTACCGTTTTCAATAAATAAACCCTCAACTGAAGAACGTGAAGATTTCAGGAATCAAGTAAAACATTTCTGTCTTTTAAAGCGGCGTTAAAGGTTTTTTTCTCTGCTGGTGTCCGTCGTTTCTCCTCGGCTCCAACGGAGGCCGGCGCCCCATGAATCATTAACAGCGGAGTAATTATGCACTATCAAACTTGGAATATTACCCCACTTAGCTAATGTTTAATGCTGTAATTAATTCTGAACCCTGCGAGCCAACATCAATTTATTTGATTAGTACTTTGCAAAGTCACACAGAGGTTTTTTACTGTTTTGAGGTGTGTGTGTGTGTGTGTGTGTGTGTGTGTGTGTGTGTGTGTGTGTTAAAATGTTTCCGTATTAATTAAAGTGCGATCCGGAGAGTGAGAAACTGATTAATGAGGAATTCAACGCTTCACTTTTCATGTCTTTTATTTGCTGTTTTTGTTTCGCAGGACTTAATCGTCCCCGTCACAATAAAACAAAAAGAGATTTCTGGTTTTTATATCTCACATATTCTGAGCGGGAGGTTTATTTATTGTGTCGATGTGCGTCGTCCGACCTCGACCTCTGACCCTCCCTGCTGACCTCTAGAGATTAACATGAACATGAATGATCTTCATCAGTCAATCTGAACATGATGTAGTGAATCAGCAGGGACAGTGATCGACTCAGTAATCGGTTCAAACCAAAGAACATAAAGATAATCTCACAGAGAGAGTGAAACCTTCAAAACTATCATGATGTGAGAACCAGATCGGTGGTTTATATTCATTTCATTTTGTACTAACTGAACAAAACTGTTTGAATTAGCAACAGACTGAACTTCCTGTCTTATTATGGATGATGCAAACTTTGACATCGCTCAACACAGTGAGGAGACACACGTCAGCTAAAAGCACAATATGACTCTATATTTCAGCTGCTTGGCAGTAATGTTAGCTGACCAGACCAAGGTCTCTCCATGAATCAATGCTGATCCTAGTGTTGGCTTTTCCTGCCTCAGCCTCCCGACGGCGGCCGGAGGGAACGGGGGAGACGATAACGTTTCTCTCTGCGGAGCCCCGTCACTTCACCAGACACGGGAAACCTCTGTTGGTCTGGAGGAGCTGCAGCAGTTATTTCTGCACAAACGTCCACTGAACATTCACTAGATATTCTCAGAGCTAAACTAACTCTTCTGCAGTGTGGAGTGAGCAGCATGCACGTGAGAGGTGGAGAGAGAGAGAGAGAAGGAGCGTGGTGTGTGAGTGAAGGCAGGCAGAGGAGCAGAGGAGCAGAGGAGCAGAGGAGCAGAGACTCCGGTCCTGGAGACCAAAGCTACGGTCTCCCCCGCGTCCTCCGACCGCGGCCAACACTGTTTAACAGCTTCACTAGATACAACCAAGAGGTTTTGGTGCTTCACTGGAGTTTGTGTTGGAGTCTGAGTCTGAACATCGTAGCCACACGCGAGACCATGAGACACCGACCAGCAATGATTTATACGTGTAAGAAGTTACAAACAGTACCTTTAAATGTGTTTCTGTTTATCACTATCAAAGAGGTCTGTTTTAGAATTCAAATAGTTCCCATGGCATCTAAGAGTACAAATGGTAGTAAGTGTGTTTAATCAGTGTTATGATTATGGGAGGCTCCTTGGAGAATGTTCTCTCTTTTAAGGGTCCCTGGCTCCAAAGAGTTTGAGAACCCCTGATATAGTGTACTAGATTTTTAAGGTTGCATATGCTTTGCATACACATATAGTCTACATACACTGTTTAACTGTTTGAACGTGGTTCAGATGCTGCCTGACTGAATACAATGTTATTGTGAGTAAAGTTAAAGAGAGGGGAAAGAGAAGACAAAGAAACAGAGAGTGACTCCGTTGTTGTCTGTTGTGTTTTAAGTAGCGGTTACACCCAGCTGAGCAGTAGCAGTGATGTGCAGTAATTACAGCTGACAGCAGCCTCACGTCCTAAAATATGGAGAAGAGACAGATAAGAGAGGAAGGACAGATATAAACACACACACTCACTGGGTTGACATTTAGTCCCATTCACAGAGCTCACTCTCTCTCTGGTTTGGACATGGTTATCACCGTCACTCTCGTTGTCTTTTGTCACTTGATGTCCTTGTCTCGGAGGGCGAGCGAAGCGATAAAGCCGGCCGGCGCTCTGTTGTGTTTTAATAAGTTTTATCTGAAGACTCTAAACAGACAAACAATGTCAAAAACCCAAAGTGAACCTGACGGGAGCGTTGAGTTTTCTATACGGAGGTCATCGATGTGTCACTACGGCTGTTCAGCTGCAGATATCAACGCGGCGTTAATGCTTTAATTGGTACTCATTTATCAATGAAGGAAAAACCAGAAGAGTCTTATTATATTCTTCAGAGGGACAAACAAACAAATATGTTTAACTTGCATGATATAGCCTTACTGTATGACGCATTGTTAAAGATGAAAACTAGGGCTGTCAATCGATTTAAAATAGTTAATCGCGATTCACACACATTTTTTTTATCTGTTCAAGATGTACCTTAAAGGGAGAAGTTTATTTTTCTTTTAATTTATTTGTTTATTTCATTTATTATTAAAATTATTACTTTCTTTTTCTTTGTATTAATATTATTATTTTTTTTTTAACTTTTTTTTATTATATTCTTTCTTTTTATTATTATTATTATTATTATTTCTTATAATTTTTTCTTAATTTTATTTCAATTTTGAATGCTGAAGTGTACTTATTGTGTTCGTCTCTAAGCTCAACTACTTAAAAAAACTAAAGGGAGAAGTATTTAATACTCTTATCAACATGGGAGTGGACAGATTCTTTAGGTTTTCTAGTTTCATATGATACCAATATCTTCACTTCACTAGCTTTAAAACTGAGCCGCTACAACCTCCGATACATCGATTGCATTAAAGAAATTAGTGGCGTTAAAACACATTTGCGTTAACGCGTTATTATCGCGTTAACTTTGACAGCCCTAATTAAATTAGAAAATAGTTCAAAAGGAGCACTTCAGCGATGTAGTTTTGCACATTTCTCAAAATCGGAGGACTTACGAGAGAACGATTTTAAAAAAAGCCCCTAGTGTGGATAAAGCTCCAAAAACACTGAATCCTACACATCCCGGACGAGCCCCCATTTATTACGTATACATTAATAGTAGTCTCCAAGCACAAGTTGGGCTTCAAACACTTCAAACACAGACTGAAAGTAATGGGAGTGGTGCAGGAATGAGTCCCAAAACCCAGAAATGAGTTAGCATTTTAGCACTTCCTTTTCCGTCGTTTGGAAGTCAATGGGTTTTTCTCATTGTTTATACTCGCGCTCATGTGACCGTGGTGTAGTTCGTTTATAGCCTAACGTTAGCTTTTTACGTCTGGTGATTGCATTCACGCTTCATAAATCCTAAAAGTGGAGTTCATTAGTGGAGATTATCTTGCTGAACAAAACCTGTAAGTATCATAAACGTTTGTTTGCCACTGAGATTATTTTCTGCAATAATCCAAAACCCAATGGAACGATCCCATTGGCTTTTAGTGGAGGGAACCAGGGAGATGCTAACTTCCTGGTTGGCCTACAAAAGTACGTCATCCCTGCAGCACTCCAGAGATTACTGGGTCATTTTTTGCATTTATCCACTTTGTTCTCCAAATCAACATAAATATTTAATGTGTAGTTTGTGTCATAGTTTAACCAAAGTAAATTGACTCATCGAAGTGAATATTTTATAGCTGTAAACGGAGTCACTATTTCTAAATCAAGTTCAAAACATACGTGTCCTTCCAACATCTTCAGAATATTTGCCAAAGTTTTACATGGATTTGAAGGCTGTATTTCGTCTCACTCCGGCTGTCTGCTGTCCCATAAAGACAAAAAAAACAACATTATAATGGTATCAAATCACTTGGCCAACCTCTGTGTAAAAGGCTGGAAGGATAACATGATGTATAGCGGCCGCTGTTGCCAAGGTTTCCGGGCTGATTAAAACTCTCAGGTTGCCATACGTCTTCAACGTCTTCAACATCTTCAACACATGGTGTTGGTGAGAAACAGACTCTGGCACAAACTGAGTGTATTCAATCAGAGTCACTTCATTTGCCAAGTAAACATATTGCTGTTTACCACGGAGGCATCGATGCAAGAGGGATGTTTGTGTCCTTCATCGTTGGAAATGTCACTGACACTTCAACTGCTTTCACCCGTCACATCCAATGACATTTTACCAGATTTTTTTTTATAACAGTTCAACTACATTAAGATCTTACACTTCAACCGGCACTTCAACTGCTTTCACCCGTCACATCCAATGACATTTTAACAGATTTTTTTTTATAACAGTTCAACTACATTAAGATCTTACACTTCAACCGGCACTTCAACTGCTTTCACCCGTCACATCCAATGACATTTTAACAGATTTTTTTTTATAACAGTTCAACTACATTAAGATCTTACACTTCAACCGGCACTTCAACTGCTTTCACCCGTCACATCTAATGACATTTTAACAGATTTTTATTTTATAACAGCTCAACAACATTAAGATCTTACACTTTGCGAGGCGAGGCGAGGCGAGGCGAAGTGAGGCGAGGCCAAGCTCTCCTTTCTAGCCTGAACCAATGGAACCAACCTTTTTGTCAAGCTTGTCCGACCTAGCGACAGTAACTAAACCCCCTTCAACTGATGCAACACGCCACCGATGTGCGTTACTAAAACTTCAGCCTTCAGTGTAACCCGTTCCGTTAGTCCCACAGACAGCTGCATCGTGATTGGACCGTAGTCAGCTCCATATTAACCTCCAGTAACGTGCTCTTTCTGCTGCAGTAACTCCTAATTCCATCTCTGTGTAATTACCTCCACCGCCGACTTTTATGTTAAATAGTTTGTTGCCAAGTTTTAATTGATTAAAAGTCGGCGTGTTATTGCGAGGAAGAACAATGTAGATCCAATTAGCACTGTAACGTGTAAACATGAACACTAACTCCCATGGTGCACCGGGGTCTCTGTGCCTGTGTGTGTGTGTGTGTGTGTGTGTGTGTGTGTGTGTGTGTGTGTGTGTGTGTGATTCAGTGATCAGTCTCATTTCTTAATCATCACTTTCTGCTCCAGATGAGACTTTATGAGGGGACTAAATTGCCTTAAAGGGATTTCTTATTAAAGGGATTACACCCATGTAATCCCCTTTGTCCCAGTGGACCCCCAAAAACCTGCACACACACACACACACACTCATACACACACTCATACAGTACATAACCAGATTAGCGTGTGGAAATAAATGTGCACAATGTTTTTGATACGCTACAAATGAAAACACACGTTAAAACGGCGAGCAACATCCGTCACGTGATCCCGTTGAAAATCGTGTACTTAATTGTGAGTGTGCACGTTAATTACACAAAGTGTTTGTGTGTGTGTGTTTATAACCTTGACATGCATCTGTTTGTGTGTGTGTGTGTGTGTGCGTTTGTGTAGCGTGACGCCGTGGTTTTTGGCGGCGCTCCCTCGTCTCATCCCCAATTAACGGAGACAAATCCGCTTCTATCGCCGCTAATGAGAGTCTTTAAGGTGAAGGGACTCTGTATTTATTTAATAAGAAGAAGCTTATTTATTCCATTTCCATGAGAATGAAAACGCCGCCGCTGATTCGCTGAGGGACGGATTAGAGGAGGAGGAGGAAGAGGAGGATGGAGAAGGGGGAAGAAGCATGAGGGGAAGAGGGTACAAAAAGTCTGGATTAGAAGAGGAGGAGGAGGAAGATGGCGTGAAAGTGGAGGTGTACGGCAAAAAAACAGCAAGCAAATGAGGAAGAAGGGAAACGAGAGATGAAAAGAAAGTAGGGCTGTCAATCGATTAAAATAGTTAATCGCAATTAATCACATGATTGTCTGTAAAGAGGAGACTCGTGGGTACCCATAGAACCCATTTACGTTCACACATCTGGAGGTCAGAGGTCAAGGGACCCCTTTGAGTATGGCCACATCAGTTTTTCCTCGCCAAAATTTAGCGTGAGTTTATTTAACATCCTTTATGACAAGCTAGTATGACCTGGTTGGTACCGATGGATTCATCAGGTTTTCTAGTTTCATATGATACCAGGATCTTCACTCTAACTTTAGAACTGAGCCGTCTATAACCTAACAATCCCAAGTTGCTATAATGCGTTAAAACTAATTTGCGTTAACACGTTATTATCACGTTAACTTTGACAGCACTAAAAGAAAGATATGAGATAGAGGACAGAGTTTGATGAGGAGGAAGACTCTGATGAGGTAGAAGATGAAGAGGGAGAACAAAATGGTCAGGAAATGAGATAAAACAAAGAGTAAAAAGTAGAAGAGCATCATTCAACAGCTCTGGGAACTTTCCAACAACTGGCGTCGGGATTTTAACTTTTGAGTGAAGCCGTTCAGAAAAGCTGTAAACCCTTTAACCTTCAGACGTTGTTGAACCATGTTTCAAGTATAACTCGACCATTTACGCTACTAAACTCTCTGGACTTGTGTGAATGAATGTGGCTAGTGAACATAATCCAGTAGGAGGAGAAGGAGGAGGAACAAACGAAGGAGTGAAGAAGCAGTTAGAGGAGGAGTAACATCTGTCCTCTCTTTGTTTGTTTGTCTGTGCAGGTGGAGCTGACCGGCAGCAGCGTCTTCGACTACATCCACCCCGGAGATCACGTGGAGACGGCGGAGCAGCTCGGCATGAAGCTTCCTCCGGGCCGAGGGTTGTCTCTGTCCCAGGGAGCCGTCAACGAAGACGGGGCGTCCTCGGCGTCGTCGTCGTCGCACTCGGAGACGCCGGAACCAGGTAGGAAACGAGGGAAGGAGGGAGGGAAGGAGGGAGGGAAGGTTGCAGGAAATGTGTCTGTTTTTTTCACAGGGCCAAATATGAGGCCTACAAGGTTCATTTATTGTTTCTTTTAACTTTCAAAATCCAAGAAGACAAGAGAAAGAGAAAGAAGGCCGAGGAGAACATGGTCTCAGGAAAGCTTGAAATGTGGAAGAAGAAGGGATGAAATAAAAGGTTGTGAAAGTAAAGGAGGGATGACAGGTCGGGAAGGAGATGAGGATGAGTGTTAGGGCACTTCTGGCTGCTTGTTTGGACTGAATTATTATTATTTTTCCTAAACCTAACTAAGTGGTGAAAATGCCACGCAAAAAACTTAAAATGCATTATCATGACACGCAAAAATGACAAGCTATTTAAATCTGCGGCAGCGAGCCACCTTCGCCCCGAGCCTTTCCAAGCCGACCTAGAGCCGGGCGCGGCGCACCGCCTCGTATGCGGGATGTAAACTTATTAGCTTTCTTGCCGAGAGTTAGACGAGAAGATCGATATCACTCATGCCATGTCCGTTAAATATGAAGCTCGATCAAACAGCATAAAGATCGAAAGTAGTTAGTCAGTAGTTATTCCATCTTTGGATGGAGGGTACGTTGCATTGAGTTTGATATTTCCACTCTCTAACCTCGATGCCCTCTCTCTTCACTTGTTCCCTGATATCCCAGCATCCTGTGCTGCAAGTTTGAATATAATTAGTGCGCCACATTGTAAACTGGTAAAGGACACATCCCTCATTGGGATTCTTTGCATTGCCGTCTGCTATCCCTCCATCCTTCTATCCCTCCATCCTTTTATCCCTCCGTCCTCTCCGGCACCACATGTTCAAGACTTTTTACCTTTTCATTGTGCTTCTCTCTCTCTCTCTCTCTCTCTCTCTCTCTCTCTCTCTCATGCTGATGATAATTTAAGTATTAGGGGGAAAATCCATTTATAAATTAAACAAAATGACTTGATATCCATCGAGTCCCTTAGTTCATCAGCCTGTTCAAACAAGGAGGGGAAGATTGGCTTCGCGGCGGCCGGGGTCTTCGGAGATGGGCGCGGTAATTAGATCTGCCGCGGATTTATTCTTGGCTGATTGGTGCTGGTGATGGGTGAGGGGCGGCTTTAAATTAATTGGAGTTCCACATTTGAGGTTTTTTGTTCTTTTTTTTTTTGTCTTTGACTTTCTGCAAACCTCTAACGGAGCCTCCCGATGCACCAAACCGGAGACGAGGACGTATGTGTGTGGACGTCAATGTCAATATGTCTGGAGAGAAAGATAAGACATCTAAAACATAACGGGTGTTTCCCAATGCTAATGTGCCCTAAAGATAGAGAGATATGAAGACATTGAAGAAATAGAAGAGGGGTTCGTATGAATGTCTCAGTGATTCCCAAAGTTAATTTGACCAGAGAGAGAAAAAAGGAAGAAGGAGGAAGGAGGGGAGGAGGGGAGGAGGAGGACAAAGGTGTTTGTTCTACCATGTTAATTTGTATAGAGAGAGAGATGGAAAGAAAGAAAGCGAGGCAGGGGATGTAGGGACGTGTTTGAATGTGCACGAGTGCTTAGCAATGTTAATTTGACCAAAGAAGAAGAAGAAGAGAGAGAGAGAGAGACGGGAGGGAGGGAGAGAGGGAGGGAGGGAGAGAGAGGGAGAGGTTTCAGACAGACATGTATGGATGTGAAGGAGTGATCCCCAATGATAATGTGACCGGAGAGAGAGAGGAAGAGGGAGGATTAGGATTCATGTATGTGTTCTTTAATGTTAATTTGTCTGGAGAAAGAGAGGAGGAATAAAAGGAGGGAGGAGGAGGAGGGGTGGTATGAATCTGTATGAGTGTCTCCCAGGAGGAGGTGGGGCTTATATCAGGTGTCCGGGGTAATCGGTCGGTTCATTTCTCCCACAGACGATGTGAGACGTCTTTCTGTCTGAGTGGACGGACATCAAACTCTCTGGATTGAATCGGTACCTTGTGTTTCTTTGGTCGTCTCCACAGTGCCGTGTTCTCTGTTCTCTTACTGGACGTACCGACAGAGTCTGCGGTGGTGTCGGCGTGTTGTTTCAGCTGACAATAAAATACAATCCCTGAAGTCCAGTTTGTCCCTGATCAATGAGTCAGAATGCTAATCAGATTAGATCAACTATTAGAATATTATGAAGAAGGATTTAACAGTAATAATTAGATCTTTTGTTGCGACAATGGCAAGGTCAACAGTAGAGTTCTGGTGCTCGTGGTGCTTGCATGTACTTGATTGGCCAACACGGCGCCTTGTCGGATGACGCTGCATGTATGTTATCAGCAACAGTTGAGCCAGGTTCAACTTTTTTACTGGGCGATCATTTGCCAGAAAAAATTTTGCCGTTGTGAGTTTCTGTAAACCACGGAATACGTCGAATGAACCAAAAATACGTTTCATAAAAACATTTCATATCAGCCTCGTATAACGCTTGCAGAAACACCACGTGGTTAAAGTTGTGAAACCGTTGGCTAGGTTTAGGCAACAAAACGATGTGGTTAATTAAGGTTAGAAAAAACGTTGTGGTTTGGGTTAAAATAATAACGTAACAACGTCACTACCGTAAATAAACAACAACTTTCTTACAAGAAGCGTAAAGTCAGTGTTTACTTTAGGTTTCAGCGTCTCCTCTGTGAAAGTCCTGTTTGTTTATACCACGTAATTTTAATTATGATCGCTTGATATACTACTGTAGATCACTTGCTCTGACTAAATGCAAAAACGTCGACATTCAGCGTTTGCAAAAACGATGCCAACATGTTTTCCTGGTGACTGGGTCCATTCGAATACATCAAGGAGTTCCATTTTTTAACATCGTCTGTCTGAACGCAGAGTTACGCTTCTCCTCGAGCTGTAGCATTTCCATTTTTCTTCACAGCCACACAGTTTTGCCAATGCTCTTATCACCAAGTTTAATACCTTCAGTCCTTCAATTCGGTCTCTTCCATCGTCCCCTGGAGATCCAGGAAGTTGTCTGAAAATTTGTTGACAAAAGTTGAGATGATTTCTGAATCAGGAAAAAGTGTAGAATCAGAGTTAGTTGACAGCTCTTGTTTAGCTGATAAAGAGGATTGAGTGGTCACCAATTTCTGGTTAAAGTCAGTTTCTAGTTTAGTTTGGTTAGTCTTGTCTATGAGTGGTCTCACAGCCTGTTCGCACGAAAAGGCATATAAATGCCACGATAATGCGCAAGGCGTTTAGCGTGCAATAAGTACGTCTTTCTTGATTTCCACGTGTTTACATTAGTGACAATTGTCGCGTGTTTTTTATTGACGTTTGTGACGTGTTTTCCATAGTTGTTTCTGTATATGTTTTACTTAGTTTATATACTTATTTTAAGTCCAACCGTGACGTTTTCCCCTTACCTTAACTGAGTGGTTTTCTTGCCTGAACCTAACTGCGGAGCGTACAAATGACACGCAAAATGTCTGTGTAATGTTGTGGTATTTATACGCCCGGGTTTGGTCATAAGTTCCTCAATCGTTCTCTAATTTTTTCCATTTGTTGAGGTGAATGTTGGGGACAAAAAAGTCAAACCACCAGCCTCACTTAGCATCCAACATTTTGTTAAAACAACACATCAACACATAAAAAGTATTTAGGTTCAGTGATGTAAAATATGCAATAAACTCGTCATATATCTTATCCCATTTGAACAATGAGTATAAATATGTGTACATGTTGCGTTACTCCTGCTTATGCATTAGATTTAGGGTTAAGTTCCCTCAATGATTACACCAGTGAACTACTGAAGGGAGAACTGGTGAAATAGTGTTTCTATAAAGACGGGCTTCTGTTTTAGTTTATATGTTTTCCTTTAATATTAAATTCACAGCGTCCTCCCCTCCAGACGATGAGTAATGCATTTCCACAGGCGGCCTTCGTCATTAGTTTTCATTCCAGTCGATACTTTGGCCGACGCCACGCCTGCTAACGTGTCCGGCTGAGCTTTTCCATTTGTTTACATCGTTTTTTGTTTTTGTTCCCTCCTTCTCTTCCTCCTTGAGGCGTCTTTGTTTCTTTCCGTCCTCCCTCACCAGCTCCATCACCTGCCTCTTCCTCTCCGATCGATCGCTGCTGACTTTGTTTCTGTGTGAAGTTTCAAACTCCGGGCGCCACTTCATCCTCCCATATGCTAATACTGGTTTAAAGTGGGGGATGTTTGGTTGTGTTTCTCTACCTGGTAACTCCATCTGGAGGACATACAAGCCCCGTTTCAACCGCAGGAACTTTCCTCCCAGAACTAAGAATCTTATGAGGAACTCATTGCGTTTCGATTGTAAGGACCTGCATCGAAATTAAGTTCTGGGATCATTTTACTGGACTTTTTTACCCCCCAAAAAGCAGCCCTTGTCCCATGTCATGTTGTCATACGTCAGAAGACTAATCTGCCTGATCTTTACAGGTCTTTAGAACGAGGTGGAAACGCAGACGACAGTTCCTTTTTGGTGGAAACCCGGCTTTAGTTATTTACTGGGTTGGACTGTATCGGTCTTGAAAAGCCAAGTGTCAATTTAAAGCAAGAAAGTATGCAGAGGGTAAAAACAGCCTGTTCACCAACATGTTTGACGGTTCTGCAGAGACAGAGTTTACGTTCAGTGATGACAGTTTTTACTCTTTAATGTTTGACTTTAGATTAAAAAGGACACCACCTTCCAATCTCTTTAGACACTTTTACTAGTTCCTCATGCAGGGTGCATGCAGTGGAGAAACCCAATGCTGCTGCATCTGTCACTGGACAATCACTGCTCATCTTTCACAGTAGTAAAGATGTTTCATACCCGAGTACACTTCCGTCATCATCTATGTGACATTTATTTAAGTTGCCGCTACAGCGTAGAAAAGCGCAACCCACTAACAAGATCCCCCAAGCCCATACGAGTCAACGTTTGCATCATGCCTACTACGAACGTCTCGTCTGCCTTCCTGCTTTACCACCCATGGCCGTGCAGTTCAAAGGATGAGATTGGTGTGCGCTAACACATTCTTACTTCCAACTCGACAAATACCGCCGCTTGGTCAGTACCCCACTAGCGTTACTTTTGGACGGACCAGGGACAGCATGTCAATATACGCTCATTACATTGCATACATAGTATCCTTTCAAAATAAACTTCCACAGGAAGTTAGATTTAGGCAACAAAACCACTTTGTTAGGCTTAGGAAACGGTCGTGGTTGATGTTAACTTCACTGACTAGCAACTCACGTGACTGACGATACCGTAGAATAACGCCGCAGTTGGGGTTTACACTGGAGTTAGTTGAAAGCCCGGTTCGTCACATACTGTTGCTAAAGGCTGCCTCCGCGTGTCGGTCTCCGATGCCGAGGGGCGCTGACCAAACGGTGGTATTTGACGAGTTGGGAGTGAGAACGGGTCATACGTCCATATGCAGATTTCGGAGGAGAACGGTGGCGTTGAAAACAGCCTGCCTTTTCAAAACTACTCGCTGACTGCTAACGTTACTCGCGCTAAATAGCGGTCCACTTTCGTGTTTCGGTACTGTTGGTTTTCACACCTGATGCGAACCGTACCCGAGTACACATGAGACCTCCTTTTCAAGTGGACAGATCGACGAACCGTGCCCGAGTATGGTATGCCCAACCGGTCGAGGCAGATGGCCGCCCACCCAGAGCCCAGCGCTGCCCGAGGTTTCTACCCGTTAAATGGGAGTTTTTCTTGCCACTGTCGCACCGAGTATGGTCTAGACCTCTATATAAAAATCGTCTTGAGATACGGAGTACGGTACACAGTGTTCACACTAATCGAACCAATTGGACTTAGAGGTTCAAGTGTACTTGGATTTGGGCTCAGGTCCCTGATGTGAAAACCTCCTTAGTGAATGGTCAGTTGTCCTGTATGCAACTATAAACCCCGCCCATCACGGGACGCCATGCAGCTTCAAACGAGCACAAAGTTGCTTCATCTCCACATAAAGTTCATCAGTCTGAATTACTTCTAAAGTTAATAAGTGGGCTTACCTCGCCGGCTGCTCTGTCATAATATATCAGACAGCTGACCCTATCCTTTTAATTACAGTCACGCTCATAAAGTATTGAAATTGGAGTTAAAATATGAGATGACCTTGGCGGAGAGAGATCTCCCTTTGAAGCTCGGCGCCGCTTTCAACACACCCTCTTGCACTTAAAGAGAGTCATCTTTAAAAGCACATGACGCAATTTGACTAATATCAGTCAAACTGAGGCTGAGAGGGACGGCGGCGTCTCTGACGCTGCTGAAGGGTGAGTGGGTGAAAATTATTACTCGTGAGTGTAATTCAGAGTCTCGGTGAAGAGGAGGAAGAACTCTCACTCCGGCGTCTTCATTACAGATCATCAGCTCAGGGTCATTGATATTCTATCTGATGTCTGCTGGCTGTTGACTTTGACCTCTGACCTCCTCGCTGGAGGTGACTTGTAATTGTGAGCGTGACCATAATTTTACTTTTGAGCTGATACAGATGCTCTGATTAAGAGAAGTCCTGACCTGAAAACAGCTACAGGTACTTTAGGTTTTTGAAAACTGATTTTGTTGCAACACAGCTGCTAAACGTTGATATTCTTTGGATGTATTTCAGTACATTTAAAACCGACATACTCAAGGTTCTCCAAGGTTTTAGTCATTAACTGAAACTTTGACATCATTATGTTTGATTAAGATATTTTGAGAACAAACAAAGTACAATTAGATTATATCTGCACACAACCAAGCGGGTAGTTAAATCCTTGTTTTCTGTTGCTTCTTGCTAGAACCAAAAGAGTAACTGTGTTCATATTTCAGGGTCTGAAATTAGCACCCGCCACCCGCATTTAAATAAATTATTATTACTATTATTAAATAGTAAATTGTTGGCAGTGGCAGATAAAATCATCAGGCCACCCGCCACTTTGGCAGGCAGGGAAAATTGAACATTGATAGCGCCTGAAACTCTGCTGACCCGCTCCTCTACCGGGTGAGAGAGCGAGGAGTCTGATGCGCCGTTCATCTGCATGCACGCCACGGATGCGCGTTCGCACTGCAGAGGGCAGAGCTGGCACATGTCTGGAGAGTGAACCGGAGTAACATTTAACATTTCTTTACTAATAAAAGTGCTAAAAAAACACTTTCATACAATGTTTGTCCTCCTTAAATACAAGGTGCAAATCCTTAGTATCCATACAATCGATTTTATATCGATATACATCTCCCTTGAAGGACAACTTGCCGAGTTCCTATCGATGTAGTTGGATCGTAGGAATATAAATCGATACATCGATGTAGTAGATGCTTCTTTCTAGAACCAAAGAAATCTGTGTCCATGTTTTAGACGTTAAAGGACTGAGGTGAGACTCTTTGGGTTATATATCATCACCATCAGTTTGGTGCTTTTCCCCATAAGTCCTTGAATGACACAGGCTCCTTGAACGCATCACAGAGATAATTTTGTCCTTTTTTTGAGTCTAAAATCTCTGATGTCAAAGTGACTTTTGAACACAGCAAGCGGGCGAGATTTCAAAAAACCCTCTCCTTCCTCAAAACGGCATGACCACACGATGATGACACCTCTGACAGAGAAGTGACGGGAGATAATATGAGGTTTTATCCTTCATGTCCTTTTGTGTCCCCGTATCATCTAAACTCAGACTTTGTTCGTCGCTGCTCTAACGACGTGTTTTACCTTCAGGCTTCAACACTCTAAACACTCCAATACCAGCTAGTATAAGATCACATTTACAGTTTACTTTCCTCAAGTTAAACTTCAGTTCAGTCTGACCAAACATACCTGCAGCACAACCCGCCTGCTGCCGACACTTCATTTCATTCACATCCACGCTACCCAACAGAAAAGCTTGCAGCTAATTGAGTATTTATTTCAATTTTCTCTCATCAGAGGAAAAGAATTAGTTAGAAAAACACCCCAATTTCAGAGTCCTTGTGGAAGTAACAGTAATTCTGCCCTCCAGGAAAAAACACCATAAGTTCTCCATTATTAGCTCCTTGCGGTCTAATTGTCCGCGGCGTCGCCTTATTTCAACATCATAAGTCTTTGATTATTGTTGCTAATTACGCTATTAGCACAATGGAGGGGAATAATTCGTCATAATCGCTCACATTTATCATAATTAACCAAAGTTTACAGTCACCTACGTTTAATGTCATTTAGAGCGACCGGCGGCGGCGGTGGCGGCTGCTGCCCAAGGACAAACTCACTGAGGGCGTGCGTGTGTGTGTGTGTGTGTGTGTGTGTGTGTGTGTGTGTGTGTGTGTGTGTGTGTGTGTGTTCGGTGGTGAAGCGTGTTTGTATTTGCATTTGAAATGTCACTTGGACTCCAGGACAGAAGGCAAAGGTCAAACATGGCGGGATGCACACACTCACTCTCACACTAATCTCCTGTAGTACATCCTCCTGCCTTCTTTCACCTCCTCCTTTCATCCACCTTCATCTCACAAGTCTCATATTGTTTTTAATTTTTAATATATTCCCTCCAGTCTGTAGTTTGTCTGTAGGTAAATAACAAAGTGGCAGGCTCTTTTAACCTGCCCAGTGACTACCTAGTCAGGGTGCTCTAAACCAAAATTACAAGCTGGTCAAACAGTTACCCAGTCAAAAGCACAACTAAACAGGCAGCAATAACCACAACTGATTTAAACTCTACACTCAAAGGCTGCAAAATACACACAAAAACTTACATTTACTTCACCTCATGGATGTTCTAATCCCGGACGAGCCCCCCATTTGTTACAACCCGGCTCAAAGGGTGCAACAAAAATGGGAGACCAGACGAGTTTTAAAAAAGTAAAAGGCATTTATTTAACAAACTAACAATAAATAACTAAACAAATGTGGAAAGTCAGTAATCAGTAATGCAGGCATGTGTGGGTGTGTGAAAATGTCTGTTGCAAACAAAACCAAAACAGGTACATGATTAACAGCCCTAGCAATACCGAATCACAATACTTCGGCACCAAAGTATAATGATAATATCGACTCGGGAGATATGTGTGTCGTCCCAGCCCTGGTACAGATGTTAACAGTGATCTGTGTTGTCGTAGTGAGGAGCGGTAACATGACGTAAACCCTCCGGTCGGTGTCTAGCGTCAGTATTTCCTCTCTCAATCTCGGGTTTCTGCAGCGACAAAGCGGCGGTTTGTGTGTTTTTGTCGGAGCGGAGCAGCTGAATGATTCCCTCCCAGCAGCAGATCCTCTAAACTCTAAACTCACGGGGAGAATTATTCACAATGGACTCAGTAAAAGTGCTCAAATTAATTAAATCAGTGTCATGAGTGTGTTTTAAAGAAAAGCAATAAAACCACTCGAGCCAAACAAAGAACTTTTTCAGAGGCGGAGGATTATTACTAAAACAAAATTATCCGTTTGGTTAAATTGTATTAGACCGCCGCCTGCCTGCCCGCTCGCCGCTCGCCACCGCCACCGCTCTAAATGGAATCTTTAGAGTACACAATAGCCAATCAGGGGCTATTATTATTAGAGTTTTCTAATTAGGCTCCTTAACGAGGACGGGGGGGGTGTTTACAATGGGAGTACGGAGCTGCTCAGATAACGCCGGCAGAGGACAGGGCGGCGCCGGACGGCGAGTTAGAGCACTCCTCTTTTTACTATCTGTCTGTCACAGCGGCGATAACACGGGAACTTCTCAAGGTCCAAGACTCAACTTTTAATTTGTGGACAGTGTGTGTGTGTGTGTGTGTGTGTGTGTGTGTGTGTGTGTGTGTGTGTGTGTGTGTGTGTGCTCAGTCAAACTAAGTTTAAAGAGGACGGCGTGTTAAACATGATGAAGAGGTGTGTGACAAGTGTGTGTTCAGAGAAGAGGGAAGGAAGACAGGAAGACGTGTTTAAAAGAGGCGGTTATGGGATGTTAAAAGAGAAGAAGGAGAGCAAACTAAGTACATTTAATCAAGTCCCGTATTTAAGTATAATTTTGAGGTACTTGTACATTGTACTTCTACTCCACTACATCTTAGAGGTAAATATTGTACCTTTTTATACATTTATTTGATGACTAAAGTAACTTTGCAGACTCTGATTATTAATAAAAAATTTAATCAGCAAATAAATTATGTATTATTATACATTAAACTACCAGCATTGTATAAAGTCATTAAAAGTATCTCCACCTTTACCAGCTGCAACATTAAAGTGATGAACACTTTAATGCATCAATAATCCTATAATATCATATATATTATTCTGCCTAATGCGTACTTTTACTTTTTGCATTTTAAGTATATTTTACTTATTTACTTAGTGCTTCTTCTCCATCAGTGGTGAATTTAAGAAAAGGAGATTGAAGACAGAAGAGGAGAGAGACTGAATGAATAAAGAACCAGATCTCACAGAAAGACGTAAAAATACCACGACATGATGCAACGTATTTTAGCCTTTTCAAGTGTCATCTGTACGCCACGCAACAAAGCTATGGTAACGTCCGCAGATGTGTTGAGGCATCAAAACAACTTAGTTAGATTTAGGAAAAACATCATGGTTGGTCTTTAAATAAGTCGAACGCTAAGTACAATATGTACGTAAACAACGTAATAAAAGTACGGAAAACACGTCACAAATGTCAGTAAAAAAAGTCTCTCTCTTTTTATTCTACATCACGAGCTCTGAGCTTGATTTTACGTTGCAGTCAGTACAGACTACATGACGTGCACACGACACGCCAGAAGCTAGAACGGCGTTCTTATTGCACGCTAAATGCCCCGTCATTCATACGCCTCTTCATGCAACCAGGCTGCTGAAAGAGAGAAAGAAAAAAAGAAGCAGATTGTAAGTTAACTGGTGGAGGGGAAGAGGCAGAAATAGAGAGTAGAGAAAGAACAAACTGTGGTTTGAGGAAGGAAGGAAAAAGAAGAATTAATAAAGGAAAAGAGAAAAGAAGTGAGGGAGGAAAGACTGAGGTTTCAAGTAAAGACGACGAGGAAAGGAAGTGAAGGAAGGAGGGACGAAAGGAAGATAGAGAGCGAGAGATGATGAAGAAATGAAGTAAAGAAAGGAAGGGAAGGAGGAAAAACAAAGAAGTCAACAAGAAAGAGAGAAAGAAAGAAAGAGAGTGATGTTTTAAGTGGAGACGATGGAGAGACAGAGAGAGAAGTGAAGGAAGGATGAACAACAGCAGCAGCATGGAGGGAAGGAAAACAAAGAAAAGAGAGAAACAGAGAGAGAGAGAGAGAGTGAATGTCCTCGGGGCTGAACTGCTGGCGGCAGACAGCGCAGCAGGAGGAGGTCAAAGGTCACCACTCTGCAGAGGCTGGCCGGGGTCACACACACACACACACACACACACACACACACAGTGCGCCTCAGTCTGCCTCGCAGCGATCTGACTGGTCACTCATCACCGCCGTCACGTGAAAACCTCGTAACTCCACACACTGAATCACTTCTGAGTGTAGTAGTAAAACCCAGAACATTTACTGTCGGCTCTGCATGACAGTTTTGGTAATACCAAAATGACTTTTCAACCCCGTTCTTTGAGGAATATAACGGGTTTTTCTAAGAACGTTTGAAAAAAATACCGTCTAAAATGAGCAAACTTGTGACTGAGGTTTGCCTGTTGACCTCCAGCAGATGTTGTGATGTTAGAATCAGATCAGATCCGTCGGTAGACGTTCTTCTGTTAGCGCGTTAGCATGTAGAGCGACACACGTCTGCTTCATCAGATCAGAGACAATAAGTCGTCGTCTGTGTTCATCAGAAGCCGGAGCAGCTCTCTTCACAGACGTGTTTGTTAAAACCAGTTAGCAGCTCGATGAACACGGCCGCCGCGTCTATTCCTCCTCACGCCTTCCTCTGATTACGGATGCTAATCTGTTCAGTCCGTCCATCTGTCCTCTCTCTCTCTCTCTCTCTCTCTCTCTCTCTCTCTCTCTCTCTCTCTCTCTCTCTCTCTCCGCCGCCGTCACCGTCGCCGCCTGGATTCAATTACACCAAACACACTCCTCTCTCTGTTATCCTCTCGCCCCTCTCTGTTTCTTCTTCTTCTTCCTCGTCTTTTTCTTCTACCTCCCTTTCTTGTCTTTTATCTGGGGACGCCGCTGTCGTCTGGCCAAACACGAACAGAGGGAGGAAGAGAGAGAGAGAGAGAAATTAAAGGAGAGGAAATAAAGACAGAAGGACGAGGAGACACAAAGGAAGAAAGAGACGAGTGTGGAGATGAAATTAAATCTAACAGAGAGAGAGAAGGGAGGTGTTGATGGTGGACTGATTCAAGTCTGAAAGCCAACTGAAGCAACTCTGTTTAAAAGTTTGAATTGAATCAAATTCATTTGGTGTGTTCACACCATGAGCAAAGCAAACTTTTTGCGCGGTGCGACTACATACAATGTTCCTGCAAAGAGGCGAATAGACGTGAATTTGCGCCGGGCGTATTCGTGAGAGTTCAAATATTTCAACTCGAGTTAGAAATTCACGTAACGCTGTGTGGTGAAAGCCTCTCAACGTTCAGATCCTCCTCCTGTCGTCACCGACGTCCTGACGTTGATGAACGATAAATGGAGGATAAGTAAATCTAGTATGTGTCTGTGGTCACCCAGAGCTACGATAGTCCATCACATCTGTACAGAGAGCGGACCAAACTGTGTGTAGAAACAACAACGCCTCTAGATGACGTCATGTTGAGTGTTGATGGAGCAGCTGCGTAGCCCGGCACTGACCCATCCAGACTCCATTCAGAAAACAAGCATTCTAAAAGTTGTCTGCTTGTCGTCATGGTAACAGACCTGACAAAGCATGAAGTCAGACTTTTTACTAATCAGCATCATTATGTAGTTATTTCGGCATCTTTTTGATCTGTTTATTGATATTAAATCACAACACAATCTGTTTATTTGGGGTTCAAAACCTGATGAATCCATCGGTACCAACCATGTCATACTAGCTTGTCATGAAGGAGGTTAAATAACGCTCCAAACCTACACTAAATTTTGACCTCTGACCTCCAGATATGTGAATGAAAATGGGATCTATCGGTACCCACGAGTCTCCCCTTTACCCATGTTGTGATTTGAGCATATATATGTATATATATATAGCTGACTGTAGACAGAGAGGGTGAGAGACCAGCATCCTGTTGTATTTGAGTAAAAGCAGCCTGAGAGCAGCGAGTGTTGTCATGTGATGGATTCAGTGTTTGTCCTGTGTTTGAGCTGTTTTCAGAGTAAATGCCACTCGAGGAGCCGCTGGACGCTGCGTTTAGGCAACCGTCCTCTCTGCGGGAAATCTGATATTTGTGCTGTTTGTTTATATTTGTTTTAGTGTTTTTTGTTGGAGACTAACAGCTGTGGATTCATCTGCATGTTTCCTGTTTGACACGGGACTCTGTGTGTGGCGGGGACACACTGCTACTCGGTTTTGTTTTTGTTTTTCTATTTTTAATTCTATTTTTACAGTTTAAAATAAGTCTGATTAAGTGTGATTTCATCAGCAGACTGTTCACACTGAACGAAAACGTCGCAGCAAATATCCAAACAGGCGTTATTTGGATAAACTGACCACATATTGAGGAATGTAAACAGTTACTTTCTCACCTGAAAACATATTAAAACCTAATAAAGACACAAAACTGACGGCCGGTCTCAAGGTAACCAGACGCAATGCATTGTGGGATAGTTGACTATGTGTAGTAAGCTCACGTCTCAAACTCTTGGTAATATAAAAGCAAAGAGACGAAACTCTAAAACTATTGTTCAACACAGGACATTTCAGTAGAATAGAAATAATGTAGTTTTACTTTTGTACGGCACTTTTTGAGCGACGTTTTACTGGTGTCTGGTAGTTGCTTTCAGTCCAAAATGGCGGAAGCGTAGCTCTGCTGCTGTGCGCTGACGTTGCAATGGAACGAACTATTGACTTTCACTTTCTGTGGTAGTAGCATTTATATCTGGACATTTCTCACGTACACAAAATCCACATACTGCAGTGTGAACGCACTACATACTATAGTATAATTCAACGTCATACTTAGTATGAATAGTACGTTAGTATGTTAGTACGTTAGTACGTTAGTATGAATAGTATGTTAGTATGTTAGTACGTTAGTACGTTAGTACGTTAGTACGTTAGTACATTAGTATGAATAGTACGTTAGTATGTTAGTACGTTAGTACGTTAGTATGAATAGTACGTTAGTATGTTAGTACGTTAGTACGTTAGTATGAATAGTATGTTAGTATGTTAGTACGTTAGTACGTTAGTACGTTAGTATGTTAGTATGAATAGTATGTTAGTACGTTAGTACGTTAGTACGTTAGTATGTTAGTATGAATAGTATGTTAGTACGTTAGTACGTTAGTATGAATAGTATGTTAGTATGTTAGTATGTTAGTACGTTAGTACGTTAGTACGTTAGTATGTTAGTATGTTAGTACGTTAGTATGTTAGTATGTTAGTACGTTAGTATGTTAGTATGTTAGTACGTTAGTATGTTATTATGAATAGTATGTTAGTATGTTAGTACGTTAGTACGTTAGTATGAATAGTATGAATAGTATGTTAGTACGTTAGTACGTTAGTATGAATAGTATGTTAGTATGAATAGTATGTTAGTATGTTAGTACGTTAGTACGTTAGTATGAATAGTATGTTAGTATGTTAGTACGTTAGTACGTTAGTATGAATAGTATGTTAGTACGTTAGTACGTTAGTACATTAGTATGAATAGTACGTTAGTATGTTAGTACGTTAGTACGTTAGTATGAATAGTATGTTAGTATGTTAGTATGAATAGTATGTTAGTATGTTAGTACGTTAGTACGTTAGTATGTTAGTATGTTAGTACGTTAGTATGTTAGTATGTTAGTACGTTAGTACGTTAGTACGTTAGTATGAATAGTATGTTAGTATGTTAGTACGTTAGTATGTTAGTACGTTAGTATGTTATTATGAATAGTATGTTAGTATGTTAGTACGTTAGTACGTTAGTACGTTAGTATGAATAGTATGTTAGTACGTTAGTACGTTAGTACATTAGTATGAATAGTACGTTAGTATGTTAGTACGTTAGTACGTTAGTATGAATAGTATGTTAGTATGTTAGTATGAATAGTATGTTAGTATGTTAGTATGTTAGTACGTTAGTATGTTAGTATGTTAGTATGAATAGTATGTTAGTATGTTAGTATGTTAGTACGTTAGTATGTTAGTATGTTAGTACGTTAGTATGTTATTATGAATAGTATGTTAGTATGTTAGTACGTTAGTACGTTAGTATGAATAGTATGTTAGTATGTTAGTACGTTAGTATGTTAGTATGTTAGTACGTTAGTATGTTATTATGAATAGTATGTTAGTATGTTAGTACGTTAGTACGTTAGTATGAATAGTACGTTAGTACGTTAGTATGTGAACCCTCCTCCCTCTCTGTCCTCCTCACTTTTCCTCTTGAGTTCTTTTTTTCTATTTCTACCCCTCCCTCTCTTGTTTTACACTTCCCATCACCCTTTCTTCACTCACGTCTCTCCCTCTCTCCCTCTCTCTCTCTCTCTCTCTCTCTCTTTCTCTCTCTCTCTCTCTCTCTCTCTGGAAGTAATTATACAGGTTGCAGATACAGACAATTACTTATTATCTCTCCATTGTGTGTGTCGTCGTGACCTCTGACCTCCTTCAAAACAAAGACGAGCTGTCAGTCTCGTCGTCCGTATCAGAGAAAAACAAATTGTTCTTTAATTTACTCTCCTCTTCACGCTCTCCTTCCTCCTCCTCCTCCTCCTCCTCCTCCTCCTCCTCCTCCCTCTCTCCTCATCGTCTCTTCACTTCCTGGTGAACAGTGGACACCTGAATGTCTGACGGACAGTCGATAAGTCCAGTTCATCCCAGAGGTGTTGGACGGAGTCGAGGTCAGAGTTCTAGTGAACACCAGTCCAAGTTCTTCTACACCGAAACTGTCCGCAGACTGACAGGCTAGCTAGCTTCAAGAGCAGGAGACGGCTGGATAACGTAACTGTCTCCAGAACTGGCTAGTTAGCTAGCTACACTGTAAAAAAAGAAGAAGTGTAAAATAACAGAAATTTTCCGGCAGCAGGGGCGCCAGAAAATGTGTGTTAAAAAATGGAAAAATACTGTCCATTAATTAACATAAATAAACTGTACAAAAAAAACAGTAATTATCTTTATATAAGTAGCCTTTATTACTGTAATATCACAAGAAATATTTACTTTTAACATATATTTATTGTTATAATAGTCATACACCGTAAATCTAAGACCATTTACATATAAATCACAAATGAAACATGTAATTTTACATTGCAAAAGCACAAATTTACATTAACTCAGAAGTTTTGCAAAAAAAATCTGTATTTTCACAAGAAATATTTTTAGAATTCCTTGAAATCCTTTTCTTCTAACATAAATTAATTGTTAAATAGAGTCATAAACATCTAAAAAACAGAATAATTATCTTTAAAAATGATCAAGAAAAGCTTAAATACAGATAATTACGATTGTGATTACAAAAAAATACTGGAAATCTAAGACCATTTACGTATAAATCACAAATGAAACATGTCATTTTTACTTTTTTTCTGTCATTTGAAATGTAAACAACAAAAAATGTAAAATTTCTTGAAAAAAACTGTAAAAAAACAACATTTTTTACAGTGTAGCTTGTCCGGAGTCTATCTGCTATCTGCTCCGACAATAAACTCAAACTTTGGTAGGAAATAGCTCAAATCCACCGGCATCTGATACATAAATTAATTTCACTCTCACACTCTTCCTCCCTCTCTATCTCTCCCCTTCTGTCTTCATCCATTCCTCCTTTTATTCTCCTTCTCTTCACCTCTGCCTTCCTCTCATAGGTAGATCTGTTCCCAGAAGAGGAAGAGGAGAGGCTAAAGACAGCTTAGAGAAGCCTTAAGAGTCCTGTCACAGGGAGATCACTGAGGAGGAGGAGGAGGGGAGGAAGAGGGGAGGAAGAGAGGAGGAGGTGTCTCTGAGGAGGAGAGACGGGAGACGAGAGGAGAGAAAGAAAGACAGAGCGGGATCAAGGCGTCTCCAGACTATTAGAGGCTGTTTGATTTGAGCTCATTGTCCTGATAAGACTGTCAAAATAAAAGTCTTTTTTTTATCACCGCAAAGAGGAGGAGGGGGCTGATGGATGAGAGGAGATGAAGAGGGAGAGAGGAATGGAGGTGAGGAAGAGGAGGAGGAGGAGTGGTTTTACCTTTCCTTACCTTTGGTTCCCAGGCTTTTACTTTGTGGGAAAAAGCTTTGAGGAAATCTACCGTCAACCCGTCTCAGACAAACGCTCTTATTCTGTAAACTCTGCTTTAATTGGGTGTTTTATTTTGTCAAATTGCTCCTCTTCCTCTTCCTCCTCCTCCTCCTCTTCCTCAGTCGTCTCTTTCCTCCTGCCGTCCTCCTCTTTTCCCTCTTCATCTTCATCCTTCTCACTATTCACCTTCCTCTATTTTTCATTTTTCATCCTCCTCTCTCACGCTCTCTTCCCTCACCTCTTTCTTTCATCTCCTCTCTTTCTTCCTCCTCTCTGCATCCACCCTCCTCTTCCTCACCACCCTGCTTCCCTCTCTCCTCCTCTTCCATCGTTCTCCTCCCTCTCTTGAAACTCTTCTCTGCTTCCGTCCTACCTTCCTTCTTTCTGCATCTACACCTCTTCCTCTGAACCATCATCTCCATCCTTATCTTGTTACTCCTCTTCCTTTCTTCCTCACATTCCTCACCTTCATCTCCTCCCTCACCCCTTTCTTCCTCCTCTTCTCGTTACCTGTCCCTCCAGTCCTCTTCTTCTCCTCTTCCTCCTTTTTGTCCATCTCTTCCTCTTTCTTCTACTCTTTCCTTCCTTCTCCTCTCCATCTGTCTTTTCCATCTTTCTCCTCCCACTCTTGTTCCCCCTTTTCTCTTTACCTGTACCTCCCCCCTCCCTCCTCCTCCTCCTCCTCCTCCTCCTCTTCCTCCTCCACCTCCTCTTCCTCCTCCTTCTCCTCTTCCTCCTCCTCTTCCTCCTCCTCCTCTTCCTCCACCTTCAGTAAACCGAAAAATGATCACTTGGGCTTTTCTTCCTGACACATTTTGTCAAACCCTCCCTGATAGGAAACACATTCTATTCATGAGGCAGGTCTCTCCTCCTCCTCCTCTTCCTCTTCCTCCTCCTCCTCCTCTTCCTCTTCCTCCTCCTCCTCCTCTTCCTCTTCCTCCCCCCCTCCTCCTCCCCCGGCTGACGGTAGCAATTCAATTACAGCCATGGAGGCGATAGTGAGCCGGAGAGGCAGCAATATGACAGGACAGTTACAGAGTGTTTACACAATTAAACTTTCACTGACAATACTCTCCATCTGGGATGAATGCATCCTCGTTTCTCTCTGTGTTTATATACTCTCTCTCTCGCTCTCTCTCTCTCTCTCTCTACATATATATATATATATATATATATATGTGTATATAGGGAGGAGGAGGGATGATGATAAGAGTGGAGGACAGATGTGTTGTAGTGTGGGATCGTCTTGTTGCTGTTAAAGGAGTATTTCAACATCTCTCTGAGAGGTTAGCCGACTCGTTCTCACTGCCGTAACGCCGACCACGACCGTTTCCCAACACTAACTAAGAGGTTGTGTTGCCTAAACCTCACTTCCTGTGAAGTTTATTTTGAAAGGACACTATGCGTGTAATGAGCGTATGTTGACACGTCGTCTCTGGTCCGTCCAAATGTAGCGCTATAGAGGGGAATCCTGTGCGTCGTTGTGAGTGAGAATGTGTTGGGTTAGCTTAGCTTAGCATAAAGACTGGAAGTGGAGGGAAACTGCTAGCCTTCCTGTTGATAGTTGTTGTACTTTAAAGAGAAATTACATCTGCAGGAGAAGTTC
Source organism: Sebastes fasciatus (assembly GCF_043250625.1). NCBI lineage: Eukaryota > Metazoa > Chordata > Actinopteri > Perciformes > Sebastidae > Sebastes > Sebastes fasciatus. The sequence goes on along the minus strand of NC_133809.1, from coordinate 1,768,392 downwards.
GTTTTTCCTTGGTGTTAGAAGCATCTCCTGTCACATGTCCTCTGTTTCCTCCTCCTCATCATCTTCTTCTTCATGCGTTCCTCTCTTTCTTCTCCCTCCTCCTTCTCCTCCTCTTACTTCTTCTCTTCCTCCTTCTCTTGTTCTTCTTCATGTGTTCCTTCTCCTCCTCATCTTCTTCTACTTCTTCATCATGTGTTCCTCTCTTCCTCCTCCTCCTCCTCCTCCTCCTCCCATCTCTTCTCCCTTCACTTCATTCATGTAAAAATTGTTTAATAAAAGACGTCAGCTCCGAGCAGCAGAGCTACGCTTCCGCCATTTTGGACTGAAAGCGACTACCAGACTCCAGTAAAACGTCTACAAAGAGACGTACAAAAGTCAAACGACATTATTTCTATTCTATGGTCATATTCTACTGAAACGTCCCGTGTTGAACGATAAAATATTATAAATATAATAAGCATTTTCAGTCCAAAATGGCGGCTGTTGTCTAAAAAGCAGCAGAGTTTCATCTCTTTGCTTCTCTGTGTTTGAGCAGAGTTTCTCTCCTCTTGTGTTTATTTCAGCCTCTTAATGTGCTACATGTGTCCGTCTTATCTGCTGTATTATTTCCTTCTTGTTAAGCCAATTATATTTGTGTCTTCCTTCACGTCGTCGTGGCGGCGGCGGCTGGTGGAGGTCGCGGTGACCTTGCTGTAGCTGCCTTTGTCTCATCACGTTAGCTAGTTATCAGTGGGACACAACGGGCTCTCTGAACCAGGCGGCGCTATTAGACTGTCTGACAATGATACACTGTCCCGCCGAGACTTCAACGCAATCACACACACACACACACAGGCGTTGAGAGAAACCCTCGGCACTCTGGGTATTGTCCAAAGATCACAGGCGTAGGTGAGTTGTTCTTTTTAATTAATCATTTGTCCTTCAAACGGGGGAAAGTTTCCTCGCCGTAGATAATTAGGTCCCAGAGTCGGCGCCGCAGCCACCTGCTGCCTTTGTAGCGCTAATCTCTGTCTTGTAGGAGCGCCGTCCCAGAAGACACCACGGCAACGCACGCCACGGCAACGCACGCACGGCAAGAAACGCATGGCGAGCAGAATGAGAAAACACCTCTGAATCCCCACATGGTCCTCCACCACCTCCACCTCCTCCTCCTCTTCTTCTTCTTCTGTTCGTCTTTTCATTCCCTCTTCTGCTCCTCCTCCTCCTCCTCCACCTCCTTCTTCTCCTCATCTTCTTCTCCTTCTTCTTCATGTGTTCCTCTCCTCCTCCTCCTCCTCCTCCTCCACCTCCTTCTTCTCCTCATCTTCTTCTCCTTCTTCTTCATGTGTTCCTCTCCTCCTCCTCCTCCTCCTCCTCCTCCACCTCCTCCTCTTCTTCTTCTGTTCGTCTTCTTTTCATTCCCTCTGCTCCTCCTCCTCCTCCACCTCCTCTTCCTCCTCCTTCTCATCCTCCTCCTCCTCCTCCACCACCTCCTCCTCCACCTCCTCTTCCTCCTCCTTCTCATCCTCCTCCTCCTCTTCCTCCTCCTCCTTCTCTTCTTCTTCTTCTGTTCTTCTTCTTTTCATTCCCTCTGCTGCTCCTCTTCCTTCTCCTTCTTCTCCTCATCTTCTTCTCCTTCTTCTTCATGTGTTCCTCTCCTCCTCCTCCTCCTCTTCTTCTGGTCTTCTTCTCTTTCTTCTTCATAAGTTCCTCCTCCTCCTCCTCCTCCTCCTCCTCCTCCTCCTCCTCCTCCTCCTCCTTCTCCTCTTCCTGGGTGTGTGTGACAGTGAAAGTGATATCTCCAGTGTGTGTAATCCTATTAATTCAAAGTGAATAACAAAGAGAGAGAGAAAAGAGAGAGAGAGGGAGAGAGAGAGAGAGAGAGAGAGAGAGAGGAGGTGCTGCTCCCCTGTCGATCCTCCGTCCTCCCTCTCTCTCCCTCTCTCTCTCTTTTCTCTCTCTCTCTCCATCATCATTATTCCTCCGTCAGATCGGAGGCTGATTTCCTGGAGGACCGACTGATGGAGGGATGGAGGGATGACGGAGGGATGGAGGAGGGAAACAGAGGCTGCACCTCCTCCTGGGAGGCCTCGTTTCCTCTTTCCTTCCCTCTCTCTCTCTCTCCGTCACTCTTTCACTCATTGTCTTTTCCCTCTCTCACTCTTCCTCCCCCGTTTCTCTCATCTCCTCCCCTCTCTTTCCACCTCTTCCTCCCTCTCTTTCCTTTCCTCTCCATCTCTCCTCCATCATTTTCCCCTCCTCCCCTTGGTCCTCTTTTTTATCTTTTCCATCACTTCCTTTTCATCCTTCTTTTTCCTCTTTTCATTTTTATATACTTTTTTATTTCTTCTTTTTTGCTTTTTTGCTTCTTTCTCTCCTTCTTTCACTTTTTCTCCTTCCTTTTTCACTCCTCCTCCCCCTGTTTTTATCCTCCTCTCTCTCTCTCACTCTCTGTCTATTCAGTCTCATTTCATCCTCTCATCTCTCTTTCTTTCATCATTCTTGATTTTCATATCAACCTCTTCCCTCTTTTCTCTCTCTTCATCTTTCTTCTTTTCCATCTTTATCTTTTGCTTCCTTTCTGTTCTCCCTCTTTTTCTCCTCCCTCCTCATCTTTCTGTCTTTTCTTTTATTTACTCGTTCTTCCTCTCCTTTTTTCCGGTATCTCTCACATTTACTTTTTTCCAGCTGTTCTTTTCCTTTCTTTATCTCTACTTATTATTTTCTCTCTTTCTTTCTCTTTTTTCTTTTCTTTTATCCTTCTTCCGCTTCATTCTCTCCCTCTCTCCCACCCTCTTGTCTCTCTCTCTCCATCCCTTTCTTTCCCTCCCTCCCTCTTCCTCTCTCCCTCTTGTCTCCCTCTCCTCACTCTCTCTTTTTCTCTCTCCTCTTTCCCTCCCTTTTCCTCTCCCTCTCTTCCTCCATACTTCTCTCCCTCTGATGTGTCTCTCTCTTTCCCTCCCTCCATTCCTCCCTCTCCCTCCTTCTCTCCCTCCCTCTGTTGTCTCTCTCTCTTCCCCTTTTCTCTTTCTCTCTCTTGTTTCTCTCTCCCTCCCTCCCTTCCTCCCTCCCTCCCTCCCTCTCCCTCCCTCTAGTCATTCTCTCTCTTCAAGGACATTATATTATAAAGGATGAATTTGCATATTAATTCATTTCTTTCAATTTTTTCAGATTAGACGTTGTCAACACGTATCAGAGCTGATCAAACCGCCGCCGCCGCGTAGCGTCCACCAGAGACCTGAGTGTGTGTGTGTGTGTGTGTGTGTGTGTGTGTGTGTGTGCGTGCGCGTGCGTGTGTGTGCGTGCGTGTGTGTGTGTTTAGCAGAGTTGTAAAGGAAGTAAAACATCCAACCTCACAATGTTTACAACACAAAAACACACACCAGTACTCTGCTGAGCATGTGTATATATATATATATATTTATATATATATATATATTTGTGATTCTTTTTCTCCTCAATTCAGAACTTTATCCTCAGAGAATATCAGAGTTTTTTTCTTGTAAATTTATGATTTTATAATCTACCAAATGTTTGAGTTTCTTCTCGTAAATTTGACAGAATAATCACAGAGATTATGAGTTTTTTTTTCTTGTAAATATATACTTAATAATCTAGTGAATTTGTGAGTTTTTTCTTGTAGATTTTCCACTTTAATCTCAGAATATATCAGAGTTCTTTTCTCGTAAAATCATGACTTTATAATCTATCAGATATGTGACTTTTTTCTCGTAAATCTACGCCTTTATAATCTCGCAAATGTTTCAGTTTTCTTTCGTAAATTTCGGACTTTAATCTCAGAAAATATCAGAGTTTTTTTCTCGTAAATCTATGACTATAATTTAGCAAATTTGTGATTTTTTTTCTTGTAAATTTGACATTATAATCTCAGAGATTTTCTGAGTTTTTTCTCGTAAATTTATACTTTATAATCTAGAAAATCTATGATTTTTTTTCTTTTATATTTACTACTTATATTTATTATTTTAATCTGGGAAATTCTGAGTTTTTTCTCGGAATATTACCCCCCTGCCCCGGCTCCGTAATTATTATTTCTACCTACCATGGCCCTTAATATGCTTTTGTACGTATACGCCTAAATTAATTTACCAAATATGTTTTTGGGGAAATGTAATTGCTGCCTGGATTATGTTCAGTGGTAACGTTGTTGTTATTGTGTATAAAGTGTAAATTCCCCTTCACATTAAGGGTTGGTGGGAGTGTGTGACGTCAATGAGTGTCCTCAGAAGTACAGTAATACAGCCCGATGGCGGTCCAGTGTGTGTCTGTGTGTTTATGATGAGACGTTTCCCAGCTGTCTCTCCTCCCATCACTCCTTCTGATGGATGGACAAGTTATGAATATGCAGTTGATTTCTGACAAATGGAGCATCTCACCTTCAGGAAACCGCCTCTGCTTCACGACTGGACGCTGCTCGCCGGGCAGGGCGGGAGGGGAGGTTGAAAAATGTACTTCCTGTGTGGTATTTAGTGTTGTGAAGGATGAGAGCGTCACCGTCGGGTTGAAGGAATAATCTCAGAGACTCTGTTTTGACTTTATTTTGGTGATAATCTCTCATTTAAAGGCTTTTATTTTGACAGTCATGACCTAAGAAGATTACAGCTTTCGTTTTCTCCTTAACACACCTCTTAATTTGTCTTGTTTTCCTCTCGTCTCGGCTCCTGACGTGTTTTGACATTTCGCCGTCTGATTGCCGTGAGCCGCTCTGAGGTGATTGGCAGTTTGACAGCGGCTGTGATTGGCCGACGGGTCCCGCTGACAGAGCCAATGTATTTATTTGTTTTATTAAAATCACTCCGTGTAGGCCTTGATGTGGAATTTATATGATGTCAAAAAGTGTTGAAACCTCCACGTCGGCAGCTTTATGTGTTTATTAATTTGTCAGGAGGAGAATCATGTGTATTTGACTTTCTGTGTGTGTTTGTGTTTCCTCAGTGGAGTCCAGCAGTCCCGTTCTTCTGTCTCCTGATAACACTCTGGAACGATCCTTCTTCATCAGGATGAAGTCGACGCTCACAAAGAGAGGAGTGCACATCAAGTCCTCGGGATATAAGGTGACATTACGATCCATTTTACAACCTGTAGTTATCAACTACATCCCCATTTCTGCATCTTATTTCCTGTCATACTGTACCTGGAAGATCAAACTGTGGTGACTGAGTCAGGTCACGCTGCTCTTTACTGACCCTGATGTGTTTATTGATGAACTCTAGTGTCACAAAGAGCTCATCAAACTCTCGCCATCGTTCTAAGTCACATACCGAACCCAAACAACACGTCAGGAGTTAAAGCGCCCTCTAACATCAGAAACAACAAATCAACTATTTAAAAAGGACTTTAGCTCCTTAAAACTTCATTTCGACCCCGTCATTCACAGTTTATCACCTTAACAGCGTTGACTGAATTCTGCACATCATGTCCTTTTACTGCAATTATACAACTTCTGTGTGTAAGAAACACTTTTTCTGAGCTAAAACCAGATAGAAGATTATTTTTAAAATGAACACAAAGTGTTCAATAGTTCAAAAAACATGACGAACTTAGGAGATGAACTTAGGAGATGACGTCAGGACGTAGGCAACCACAACGGGATGTAGGCGACGAAACCGGAATGTAGGCGATGACGACGAGATGTAGGCGATGACCGAACGTAGGCAACGAAGACCGTATGTAGGCGACAACGGCGGAATGTAGGCGATGACGAAAGGATGTAGACGACGACCGAACGTAGGCAACGAAGACCGTATGTAGGCGACAACGGCGGAATGTAGGCGATGACGGTGGGACATAGGCGACGACCGAACGTAGGCAACGAAGAGCGATGTAGGTGACGACAGCAGAATGCAAGCGATGACGACGGGACGTAGGTGATGACAATGGGACGTAGGCAATGACGACCGTATGTAGGCGACGACGGCAGAATGTAGGCGATGACGGTGGGACATAGGTGATGACAATTGGACGTAGGAGATGACAATGAGACGTAGGCAACCACGACCGTATGTAGGGGACGACGGCAGAATGTAGGCGACGACGACGGGACGTAAGCAGCACTGACAGGACTTAGCCATTGACGACAGGACATAGGCGACAACGACGGGACATAGGCAGCACCGATGGGGCTTATGCAACAGGACGTAGGTGGCGACAGGACGTAGGTGGCGACAGTGGGACATAGACAGCACCGATAGGGTTTAGGTGACGACGACAGGACGTAGGCGACAGCAACCTTTTCTTATTGGTTCGGACCTTGAGGTGTTAAAAGGCCCTGAAACAACTGTAGAAACAGCTGCTGTTGAAACAGAGAGATGTTGTGTTTCTGTTACATGTTTGTGTTCACTGAGCTGTGAGTCACCGTAGGGATGTAAATAAATATGTAGCCGCAGTGTGACCACACACACACACACACACGTATGTTGGTCAGATCATATAATCCCGTGTTCTCAGAGTGTGAAGGAAGAGTCAGCAGAAGAATATATTATCAGCTGCTGGCTTATCGTCTCACGATCTGTCATCAAATGAAGTGATCCATATGGAAATCTATAATCCTACCGTAGACAGATGGGTACAGTGTGTGTGTGTGTGTGCGCGTGTGTGTGTGTGTGTGTGTGTTACTAAAATCAATAACAATGTAAAAAAAAAGAATCCTAATTATAGTATATACATTCAATATAAAAACGGTCAAAAATATTATAAAGTAAAAACACAATTTCTTGTGCGTTGATTTTGTAACTAAAATATTGAAATCATTGTTTGGACAAAATAGACTTGGAGAGTTGTTTTAGTGGCGTTAAGGTCTCGACTTTCAGAAACAATATGGAAAAAAACACAGCATTATATGACGTTTTTAAAGGCAGCGTTTTAACACACAGCTCAGTGAGTGTGTGTCCTCCATATACAGTCCTATAGGTGTGTGTGTGACCGTCGCAGATTGAGAGGTGGGATTAAAGAGGATTCTCTGGGTGAGTGCGTGCGTGCGTGCGTGCGTGCGTGCGTGCGTGCGTGCGTGCGTGCGTGCGTGCGTGCGTGGTCTCCGGTTTATCCTGGACTAATACTCTTGATTTTCTTCAAGGATGACAGCGGAGAGCAGCGGAACGTCTTCAAACTGCTGAAACTTTATTATCAAAGACAAAACGTCAGAGTTTAGACAGAAAAAAAAAAGATTCATTCCTTAATTGAATGTGAAACTAATTCACCAAATTAACAGTTTTAAAGCTAGACCTAAGATCCTGGTATCATATGAAACTATAAAACCTGATGAATCCATCGGTACCAACCATGTCAGACTAGCTTGTCGTGAAGGAGGTTAAATAACGCTCCAAATGTACACTAAATTTTGACGAGGAAAAACTGTCATGTTCATTTTCAAAGGGGTCCCTTGACCTCTGACCTCCAGATCAGTGAATTTAAATATGTTCTATGGGTACCCACGAGTCTCCCCTTTACAGACATGCCCACTTTATGATAATCACAATGTTCATGATTGGAGCATATTGTTTTATGCTAAATGCAGTACCTGTGAGGGTTTCTGGATCAATATCTGTCATTGTTTTGTGTTATTAATTGATTTACAATAATAAATATATACATACATTTACATAAAGCAGCATATTTGTCCACTCCCATGTTGATAAGAGGATTAAATACTTGACTAATCTCCCTTTAAGGTTCATTTAGAACAGATAAAAACAGGAAGTGCTTTTATTTTGTTGTTTAAGCAAAATAAAAGCATCGTCAATCAATGAAGATCGGTGTTTAATTCTTATAGAGACTCGCGTGTGTGTGTGTGTGTGTGTGTGTGTGTGTGTGTGTGTGTGTGTTTGTGTGTGTCGTATACCATGTTCCACCTGGCAGACTCAGATCACATGCAAATCACAGCGGAGGCAGAGACGCACATAAATATTCATCCACACGCATGAATATATTACTACACACATTTGCACTCAGCAACACACACACGCACACACACACACACACACACACACACAACACAGCGTTACAGTTAGTAGTTTTAAAGCTGTTGTGTTGCAGCAGAGACCTGCAGGAAGAAGAAGCTTCCTCCTCCTCCTCCTCCTCTGTTAACTCGCAGCTCACTCTGCTTGTTAACAGTTGTAGTCGTCGCTGCAGACGTCCTGCTGGAAGCTTGGAGACATCTCCGTTTATATACTTTTAATATGTACCAGAAAATATGAGAGAAACGTAAATCAATTCTTTAGCGTTAATGAATGAATCTGCAGTTTCATTCAAGTAGAATGTTTTATATTTTCTTTTCTGTCCTTAAATATCCGCTCATAGCAACTAAAGCATGAGGAATGTTTTAAATTACAATATTTAATCACAAATAATCGCATGATTGTCCGTCATTAGAGAGAATTTACAAGCATTGCACTTCATTTTATTGCACAAACCTCGAGGAAATTTACAGATAGGTCACATTAAACATAAAGGAAACACAAAATAACGACAAGAAAAGGTATAAAAAATAAAATCAGTTGTTTAAATATAAAATTTTAAAAAGCTCCTCCGTATAAAGTTCCCTGAAGGACAGCTCTGATTCATTTACTTATTTAATTTTACATTATTATTATTATTATTATTATTATTATTAATAATAATAATTAGTTTTTTTTATATATTATCACTCTTTTATTTTATCTTTTCCTTACCACTATTATTATTGTTATTATTATTATTATTATTATTATTATTATTTATCTGTTTTTTATATTTTTACACTTTTATCTTTCCCTCATTAGTTTTATTATAATTATTATTTATATATTATTACTCTTTATTTTTATCTTTTACCTTATAATTATTATTATTATTTAGATATTATTACTCTTTAATTTGAGCTTTTCCTTACTATTATTATTTTTATTATAATTATTATGAATATTATTATTATTATTTTTATTTATGTAGCTATTGAACTTAGTTATCAACATTATTACAATCACCATTTATCTACGTATTTATTTATTTATCTCTCCTCCTTCTCCAACACACAAACATCTTAAAACTAAAACAGTTGAAGGACAAAGATCATAGCCGTTGTGAGGAGTTGTGCCCGTATCCTTCTTGAATACTTCGTTACTACAAGTTCAATTAGGCTCCCAAAGCATCCTGGGTAAAATGGGTGGATCATAAATACATGCTGTACATTTGGACCATTCAAACGGTCGTGTGGTTTCTCTTCCTGCTGATACTTATCTACCCCCTTCCCCTCACCCCCCCTCTGTCTGTGTTTTTGTATCGCGGTCAGGTGATACACGTCACGGGGCGTCTGCGCATCCGGATGGCGTTGACGCACAGCCGCTCGGTGCCCAATCAGATCATGGGGATGGTGGTGGTGGCCCACGCCCTCCCGCCGCCAACCATCAACGAGGTCCGCATCGACTGTCAAATGTTCGTCACCCGAGTCAACATGGACCTCAAGATCATCTACTGCGAGAACAGGTACGGAAGGCCAAAGTGGTCGAGAAAGGCACGAGTTAAAACTAAAGTCTGCTGCTTTTAGGCACAGTTTTGTTTTGTATATTTATTTTTTTTTTCCTGAAGTTTTTACGTGTTTTAAGAGCAGTTTCTTGCTTTTTACGTGATCTTGACATATATATATATATATATATATATATATATATATATATATATATATAAATGTAAAATTAGACATTTCTGTCACAAAGCGTTGTTTGTAGTTTTTATAGGATTATATACGAACCAGAGTTTGATTAAACTTTACGGATCTCTGTGACTAAAACCTGACGGCAAATAGCAACAGGATTCAGCAAAGAAACAACAGAAAATAGAATATTATAACGGGATAAAAATGCCAGTTATCACTATAATAGTATTCATCTGCTGTTGAAGATCATGCGATGTGATCGAAAGCTCCAGTCGAGAGGAATCTTGATTGTTTTGTCAACAACGAACCTCAACTTTTAATCCACCGTGCACGAGACGTTTCTTACAAGTGTTTATAAAAAATAAAAACGTCAACAACAACTGGACAAACTCCATCTGCAGATGAAGACCATGTGAAGTGGTCGAAAGCTCCACACACTACAGCTACTAAATGAACCTAGCGGTGATGGTTTTGTTTCTGAGCTTCAGATTTACTGATTTACGGGTTTTTATGTCATGAACTTACTTAAGTACAAATTTGAGGTACTTTACTTGAGTATCTTTCCTGTTAGTAACCATGGTGACGTGTTAGTAACCATGGTGACGTGTTTAGTGGAGGCAGAATAATTCTCTGAACACGTTAGTTAAGCTAGCAAGTATTGTTGGCTTGTTTTTTTTTTTGTTTCTCTCAACATGTGCCGTCACTCTCTCTCCAGGATCACCAGTGGTAGTTGAGGAAGTTAACGTGAACCAACGGGACCAGATTAGCCGACCCCCGACGCCGTTAGCCTCCAGTCTTTCCTTTGTTTAGCCTCCAGCTAACACCAAAAAGTGTCTATATACAGTGTCAAACATAAAACTCCATTTTACCGTTTCTGTTCAAGGAAGGAAAAGCAAGTTGTTATTCACGAGGACGTGTGACCCGATCCTCCTGGTTTAACAGTGGAATGTGTCTCTGATGGATCTCGCTCCGTCCTCCGTCCAGATAAAGCAGATAGGCATCAGGATCTCGCTCAGGAGTTAACCGGCCGACCGGAGCGGGGGGGGAGATTCATATCAGACCAAAAAAAAAAAAAAGCCTTCATGTTTTATTATAAAAAGAGAGGAGGAAAAAATGATAGTAGACAGATTGCTTTTTTTTTTGTGGGAGGAAGAGGAGACACAATGCGAGGCAGATGATGATATTCAATGCGGAGCGACAGAAAAGCATCTCGGCGGCGGCGGCAGCGGCGAACAGACAAGCGTCGCTCCCATTACGGCCCCATTTTGAGGATGAGTTTCTAAGAGAATGAGAAAATGGGAGGTTTTTTTTTCTAAAGAACAGAGTGTGCTGTTATCTGCCTGCCAGACATTAGTCTCCCCCCCCCCCCACCACCACCACCTCCACCTCCATCAGAATGATACGGGGGAATTGTTCCCTCTATCCTGTGGCGAATTTGTTCAAATTAAACCTTTTAAAGCTGATTTGTGTTACCTGTACAATAGACAGACGGGCTGCTCTCTCTGTTGTTGCTCTATTAGCTCTTCTTCTTCTTCTTTCTCTTCTTCTTCTTCTTCTTCCGTGAATCACTCTTTTTAATCGCTGAGATATCAGAACTGTAGAGACGAATCTGTCCCGGGGTGACAAGTTCAATATCTCAGAGCTTCACAACATTTCCGTTCAGGTAAGTGAGCTGCAGATGTGGACACAGGAGCTCGTCCAGGACAAAGAAACAGGACGTATCAGCCTGCAGATATTCATAAAGTCGTGGTGGTCAGCCGTGTTTCCTTCATCGGCCAGCTCCCTCCAGAACTATCGTGCACTTGTGCCGGAGTAAACACGTAAACGAACACTGTAAAAGATTTTGGAGAAGACGTTTAGAACGGTATTTAGCCTCCTTCTTTCCTCCGGAAGCCTGATGAAACATGCTAACATTTTAGAAAACAAATGCCACAACACAAAACACACAATGTTCTAATTATAATGTACACATTTTATATTCTTTATACACTTGTCCTTGTGCATTAATGTAGCTTACTTGTGTTGCAGGATCAGCGACTACATGGACCTGGCGCCGGTGGACATCGTGGGGAAGAGATGCTACCAGTTCATTCATGCTGAGGACGTGGAGGGAATCAGACAGTGTCACCTGGACTGTGAGTACTAGTCATCACCTGACTACGTTACTCTGCACTGATTGGACAGTCAAGTCAACTTATTGATCATTGCTGGTACATTCAAACCGAGGTTGAATGACGTGCTTGTTCTGGAGCTTTGCGACTCCATCTCAGTTGCCATGGTAAATTGACAAAAAACAAAAACACAACAAAACTACTGGGTTAGGTTTAGTGAAACATCACGGTTCGGCTTAGAATAAGGATGTTTGTTAACGAAAACTGTGATGAAACGTGTTCGTCAACGACCTTTTTTTCCCATGAAGAGACGATGACGAGACGGCACCGACGTCATTAAACACCAACGGTGACAACATCAAATATGCAATATTGAAAAAAGACGAGACTAAAATGGAGTTTAAAAACATAAAAACTTTACCAAAACCTCTCTTTATTTTTGTCACCTTCCACCTTCTCTTATAGTTCTCTTACAGGCTTTCATGACACTTTACTTACTTACATAGTCCTTGTTGCGCCTGGTGGCACGTAGTGCAAGGACTAAGGATCTCCACTCATCTCTGTTGTTTGCTTTCTTCTCAACGCTGCTCCAGCTGCATCCTCTCGTCTTCATTTCTCCTTCGATGGTTCGTCTCCAGGTTGTTTTGGCCCTCCCTCTTATGCGTTTTCCCTCTGGTGTCCAACGCAATGCCACTTTTGTCATGTCATCAGATGGTTTCCTTAATACATGTCCTAGCCATCTCCATCTTCTTCTTATCAATATTGTTTCCAGTTCCAAGCACCCTGTCTGTCATTTGTAATCTTCCTATAGGCCAGAGTATCCTCATGATCTTTCTGAGGCGGGTGTTGTGAAAGCTGGAAAGCTTGTCTATATGTCTCTTTCAGTCATTCTCCAGCACTCAGCACCGTATAGAAGGACAGATAGAATACAGCTGTTGTATAACTTTAACTTGGTGTTTCTAGTTATGTGTGTTGACTTCCAGATGTTTCCAAGTCTTAGAAATGCTGTCCTTGCTTTTCCTAATCTGGCTTTCATGACACAGTGTCAGAGAATTTCTCACTCGCATCATTCACATGTTTGCATCGTGCCATTTGTATCGTCCGGCACAAATTTGCGTCTCTTCATCTCTTTGCGTTGACTCTGTATGTAATCGTGCCGTGCAGAAAGTTCGCTTGGCTCTTGGCTTGGTGTTCACCGTAAGAACAATACTGCAGCAGCAGCTGTGTTTCTAGATGTAACTTTGAAAGTTAAAGTCCACTTAAAGAATCTCTGCTCTCCTGTATCTTTGGAAAGTTTCCTCGCAGCAGCTCTACAGTCTTATTACCCTTGTCAGGAGGCATAATACACTCGGCCTCCCCGACACACACACACACACACACACACACACACACACACACACAGTGAGGCAGAGGTTTGGTGTCCCTGTTTAGTGGCTGTCTGGATGATTTGCGGCGTGCTGTTTGTTGCTGCAGTCAGATCTTTTACTGTGGCGGTATAAAAGCTGAGGAGGCGTTCGGAGGCTGCGCGGCGTTTCATGGCGTGTCGGAGGCAGTGAAGGCGTTTAGGCGGAACGCCAAATAATAACAACAAGCGCACAGCGAGGACAACAACACGCCTGATGGGATCAAATAGTGTCTGCTGCAGCTGATTACAGTCAGATACAGTCAGCACCATGGTCACTTCTCTCTGCTGCTTTAAGGTGTCGCTCCAGCCCGACTAGTGAGCTGCAAAACGTTACGTAGATATTCTTTATCTACACATAATGGGACCACTTGCAGCCAGAACCGTTTCTAAACCTTTCAAGGCCTTCAGGTGTTTCTGTCTGTTGCTTTTCTATTCACCTGGTTTGCAGGTTCAAATGAATAATCCATGAAAAGCTCTCTGATAGTCGCCACCGCAGGTTTGAAAAGTGGCTCTGAACTAACTCTAGCAACATATTCTCATATCAAGGTTTAAGTATCTTATGAAAGAATATTCCTAATTTTCCGTGCGTTCTCCTACGAATGTCCAGCATCAACTTCTGCTCCAGTCTTTTGAAAATAAATTTCAATCTTTACAGGAAACAACTTTCCGTGGTTAGGCTTATGGTCCGTGTCCACAGCTTCCGTGCTTTCCACGCCCCTCATTCATTGTCTATGTAAGCAGCCGCGCAATGCACTCTGGTAGCGTCGCGTCGCGATTCGAGAGACTAGGCGTCACGACGCCCGCTCCTCATTTGCATAAAGTTGAGGGCTCGTCTACTTTATGTAAATCACGGGCGTCCGACGTGACTCGCCGCCTCTCGAAACTCCCGAGGATCTTTTAAACTAAACGTTGTTGATCCAAGATAAAGACAGATTCAGCAACGGCATGGATTATTTCTCGCCTCAAATGTTTTCAGAAACACATTTCAGTGAACTAAACCTTTTTTTCCAGTGTGTTTTTTTAGTGTGTTTACCGCTGTGACCACCAGCAGCCTCGTCACGTCATGATGCTTTCTTTCATACGTCGCCTAATCTTTGCAGGTCTTAAGACCACGGTGGAAACGACATCAAGGACCTAAAATTACCAGGAAGTTCTTGGTGGAAATCCTGCTTAAGTGGTTTTGTTGACTAAACCTAAGCAAGTGTTTACTGCGACCGTAGAGGAGCGTCATAGTTTGACGCGCCGGGCTACCCAGTACGTTAAGAAAGTGACGCATCAAACATTGTCACTACTTTCAGTAAATGAATATCAGTTCTAAACGTTGCAGATCTCTGACTCTGCTGCTGTAACACCTGACAGAACTAAAAGATGTCACACACCTCAACCAGAGGAAAAAGAAAAGCATAAAGCTCCCTGAAACTTTTTCAATTACCTCCCCCCCAAAAGTTCCTGAGCTCCGAACATCCAGAGTGGCAATCAGGAAGTGACTCTACGGCAGCCCGGCGGGGTCAGACGGAGCACGGAGGGGGGTGGGGAGGTTAGGATGTGTAAAACACGACGAAGAAAAAAAGGAAGTGAAATAGGGAGGGAGATTATTCGCCTCCGTCTGCCGAGAGGACGGGAGGTCAGGGAGGCGAGCCCGGCAGCCGGCGGTTTAAATGACTGGGTTTTAGTGGAGCGTAGTCTAATACGGCACCTTCGGTCACCTCGGCTGCTCCTTTTATTCTTCCTCTTTCAAAATTAATTTCCTCTCTGAAAGGGGGGCTTTCAGAAATGGATGGCTACGGGGCGCCGGAGGTGTCTGTTTTTCCTCTCCTCGTCCTCGCCGTCAGATTGTTCTGAAATGGGCCGTTCTTCGGGGCGGTTTTAATTCTCCGGCTGCTGATTGTGTGGAAGCTGATTTCTAATGATTCCTAGCAGACGAGGTGAAGCTTTCTGCCTAACGGGAGGCTGACAAATCTGGTTTGTGTTTTGTCGGTGATGAGTTTTAGCTTCTGGTTTGGTTTGGGCTTCAAGAAAAAAAAGGTTGTTTGTCTTCAGCTCTGCTTTTGTGCCACGAATGTATGTTTACTTGACGGAGCTTCCAGTAGTGATGATGATGTCATGTTGTACAGGTATAACAAGACAACATCAGGGAGTCATCAGGCTGTTCTTTGTAATTTGCAGATGTGTAACTCCACGATAGAAGGTTGGAAACCAGCGACGGTGATCACATACTCATTGGTGCATAACGGTCCAGAATAAGGATGCACCGATACCACTTTCTCTCAGACCGAGTACAAGTACTTACATTTGGGTACTCTCCGATACCGAGTACCGATACGAGTACTTCTCTGAGCCAAAAGAGCCTCGTTAACAGCCAGCTGGAGGGTGTGAGCGACACACGGAAGGCTGGGGAGAGGCGGTGCGCCGCCACCGGCTCTAGGTCGGCTCGGAAAGGCTCGGGGTGAAGGTGGCTCGCGGCCCCAGCTTTACAGCGCTCCCCGCCCGGACCTCGCCACACCATGACGGGGCTCCCTGCTCCCGGTGCGACTGTCGACCGGGGCGGACTGTCCTCATTGCGCCCCAACCGCGTCGTGCCGCGGCCCACGTAAAAGGATGTCGGCAACCCACCCGACCCGTCTTGAAACACGGACCAAGGAGTCTAACGCACGCGCGAGTCAGAGGGTGCAAGCAAAACCCCGCGGCGCAATGAAAGTGAGGGTGATGTGGGATCCCGGCCCAGCGGGGTCGGGGTCGGGCGCGTCGGGGAGGTGGAGCGTGAGGACCCGAAAGATGGTGACGAGAGGTTAACATCACGCTGCTGTAAAGTTGTATCGGTGCCGTTTTGCGAGTACGAGTACATGAGCACAGTATCGGACCCGATACCCGATACTGGTATCGGTGCATCCCTAGTCCAGAAGCTAAGATTTGAAACAGCTTCCTGCTGGAAAAGTTCCCAAAAGTTTTCCAGAAAAGGATCCTGTGATTTATTGTCTGATTGCACACATCAGTCCCAGAAAGACTAACCCTGGTTCTTCATGTTGTTGTCCACCAGCTGCAGACTTTCAGGTGAGAAAAGTCTTTCTGTCTCTGCAGAGCGGCAGCAGCAGCTCTCGGGCTTTGATTCTTTTGTGGGATTTATTTCCACGTCTGCTCTCGGTTCCCCCCGCTGCTGCAGGAGTCGGATAGTTAGGGAATCGATCAAGGTGTATTTTAGAGGGATAGCCTGTTCTCTGAACAGGGATCTAAATTTTAAAAGGCTTCTTTTTAAGTGGAGGACGAGGCGTGATCCCTCTCTGTGAAAAAGGCGTCGCTCTCTAAGTCTCCATCATTACCTGCTGACAGCCGGTCTTAGCTCGGGTCAGATCTCAAAGTCAATCTGTCCTCGTTTCCACTCCGAGAACACAGAGACGGAGGCTGAACTCGTCTTTTCACAAAGAAAGAAAGGGAGGGAGGGAACGGGGAAAAGAGTGATTTGTAGGCAGAGAAAGAGGGAAGAAATACTCGGCACACGGGATGAAGAGATTCTCAAAGAGAGGCAGAGAAGTGGGAACGAGTGATTTTGGCAGAGGGAGAAAAGAAAGAAGAGAATGCTCATCTTCTCAAGGAGAGACCAGGAAGAATGAGAAAGTATAAAAGAGAGGAAAATACCCATCTCTTCACAGAGAGAGAGGGATCAGGGAATGTAGCAGGAGGCGGAGAAAAGAGAGAAATAAGGTGGAAAGAAAAGGAGGAGAAGAAAGAGGTTTTATAGAAGTAAAGAAAGAATACTTTGAGTTGATCTCAGAAGGACAAGATGGAGAGAAGAGAGATCTGAGAGATGTGTTGTAGAGAGGAGAAGAGATGTGCAGAGGACAGGATATACTCATTATCTTTTCACAATAAAAGCAAAGGAATGTGTTACGGATGGCTGAAGAGCCATAATGGAGGCTGAGCCCGACAGCCGACCCGACAGAGGACCTGGCCTTCAGCTGCTTTCATGCCAAGATAATTAATACTAGGGCCGTCAATCAATCAACCAATCAACCAATCAATCAATCAATCAATCAATCAATCAATTAAAAGGTTTGATCACAAATTAATCGCACATTTTTTATCCATTCAAAATGAACCTTAAAGGGAGATTAGTCCAGTATTTAATCATTTTATCAACATGGGAGTGGACAAATATGCTGCTTTATGCAAATGTATGTATATATTTATTATTGTAAATCAATTAACAACAAAACAATGACAGATATTATCATAAAGTGGGCGTGTCTGTAAAGGGGAGACTCGTGGGTACCCAGAGAACCCATTTACATTCACATATCTGGAGGTCAGAGATCAAGGGACCCCTTTGAGAATGGACATGACAGTTTTTCCTCACCAACATTTAGCGTAAGTTTGGAGCGTTATTTAACCTCCTTCATGACCAGCTAGTCTGACATGGTTGGTACCGATGGATTCATCAGGTTTTATAGTTTCAGATGATACCAATATCTTCACTCTAGCTTTAAAACTGAGCTCCTACAACCTAAAAATCACAGGTTATCTTAACGCGTTAAAGAAATTAGTGGCGTTAAAACAAATTTGCGTTAACTCGTTTTTATGGCGTAAACTTTGACAGCCCTATAGTTCGGATTATTCAACACGTTCTCATCCCAACTCGTCACATACTGATGCTTTGTCAGACCCCTCGGCATCACTTATTGGTCGCAGTACACACGTGCTTTATGTAGTGAATTAAACAAAAACACCTGCTTAGGTTCAGACTATAAAATCACTTAGTTAAGTTTAGTAAAAACAACAATGTTTGGGTTTGAGATTACAACGTTTGTAAAGTGAAAATGAAACATAAAGTTGTGAACAACGTTCTCCTGGATGGAAGCCTCGTGTTTGTTGGACCCATCCACCTCTGTGTGTCTTTCTTTTGCTTTTTAATTACATCACCGCAGTACTTTCTCTGAGCGGTTACTGTCTGGGTTTACATTGGAGTTAATGGAGCGGTCGGTGCGTCGCATAAAAAGGGCGCCTTGTGCAGAGGTATCCAGCGTTGGTATTTGACTCCCTGGGTATGAGAACAGGCTGAATTATTCTGTATTTACTTCTTCAATAACTCATTCATTGACACTTTTCTTTGCAAATTGTAGAGAAGTCAGAGAAAAGTCAGCAGGTGACGTTTTGGTCACTTCGTCCACTGTTTCCTAAAGTTTGTGTCTCATGTCATTGAGGTTGTCCATGTTTCCCGCTTTGTGTGTGTTTTACTAACATACCTGTGTGTAGAGTTTCACAGCTGTGTGTGTGTGTGTGTGTGTGTGTGTGTGTGTGTGTTTTACTAACGTACCTGTGTGTAGAGTTTCACAGGTGTGTGCGTGTGTGTGTGTGTGTGTGTGTGTGTGTGTGTGTGTGTGTGTGTGTGTGTGTTTTACTAACGTACCTGTGTGTGTGTGTGTGTGTGTGTGTGTGTGTGTGTGTGTGTGTGTGTGTGTGTGTGTGTGTGTGTTTCACTGACGTACCCGTGTGTAGAGTTTCACAGGTGTGTGTTTTGTGTCTGCAGACAGATAAAAACAGTCTTTCAGTGTGTGGATTCATTAAAGGCGGCGTTAGTCCGGAGAGACGAGCTCTGCTAAAACGCCTGCAGGCTTAAATCCACCGAGCTTTCACTTCTGTGCTCGTCTCTCTCTCTCTTTTATTTCCTATTGTATTTGAACGCCCCTCGATCAACTCTCTCTCTCTCTCTCTCTCTCTCTCCAAAACATCCCGTCTGCCTCTTCCTCTTTTCTGTCCTTTTTCCTCTCTCCGTACGTCCAATTGTCTCTCTCCTTTCTCCTCTTTTCCTCTAAAAAACAACCTTAATATTATTATTTATTTTGTATCTGATTTATTTCTCTCCTCGTTTCTCTAAAAAACTTAAATATCTCCTTTTTTTTGTTATTAAGACGGTTTCCCTCGCGTCCTCCTTCGTCTTCCTCCTTCATCTCTCTGAGAACCAGAGAAGAAAATCTCCTCTTCCTGTTGTATGAAGACGAAGAGTGTATCCCCTTCTGTCATGTTTTCTCATTTTCTTGCTCTTATTGTGAAAAGACGAGTAATATTTCTACTCTTTCTCCTAATCGGCAGAAAAAAACAACTTTCTTTCTTGTTCATATTTGAGGTGCACGCCGTTATAAACCTTTAGAGACGATCAGAAACAGCTCTGTGAGTTCATCTGGATTTAATTTACATTTGTCCGAAAAAAAACAATAAAAAGTCAGAAATTTGTCAAAAAAAAGTCTGAAAATATTTGAAAAAAAGTCTGAAAATTGTCAAAAAGTAATTCCCCAAAATATTCTGAAAAAAAAATAAATAAATGTCCGGAAAAAAGTCTGACAATTCTTTTTCGAAAAAAAATCTGAAAAATGCCTCGAAAAATTGTCTGAAAAAAAGACCAAAACAAAGACAGAAGAAAAGTGAAAACTTTTTATGAAACTATAAAACTTGATGAATCCATCGGTACCGACCATGTCATACTAGCTTGTTATGAAGGAGGTTAAATACGATCCAAACTTACGCTAAATGTTGGAGAGGTAAAACTATCATGTCCATTTTCAAAGGGGTCCCTTGACCTCTAACCTCCAGATATGTGAACGCGTGAGGGTTTTTTTCCGAAAAAATGTCCAATAAAAAGTCTGAGAAATGTCCGAAAATTGTCAAAAAAAAGTTTTTTAAAAATGGTCAAAAAAAAGTCAGAAAAAAGTCTGAAAATTGTCAAAAAAAAGTTACAAAAATATTTGAAAAAAAAGTCTGAAAATTGGGTTGTCCGAAAAAAAACAATAAAAAGTCTGAAAATTGGGTTGTCCGAAAAAAAACAATAAAAAGTCTGAAAATTGTCCAAAAAAAGTCTGAAAATTGTCAAAAAAAATGTCCCCAAAATATTCTGAAATTTTTTTTAAAAAAGTCAGAAATTTGAAAAAAAAAAAAAAGAAAATGTCCGGAAAAAAGTCTGACAATTCTTTTTCGAAAAAAAATCTGAAAAATGCCTCGAAAAATTGTCTGAAAAAAAGACCAAAACAAAGACAGAAGAAAAGTGAAAACTTTTTATGAAACTATAAAACTTGATGAATCCATCGGTACCGACCATGTCATACTAGCTGGTCATGAAGGAGGTTAAAAAACGCTCCAAACTGTCAACTGGCATGTCCATTTTCAAAGGGGTCCCTTGACCTCTGACCTCCAGATATGTGAATGTAAATGGGTTCTATGGGTACCCACGAGTCTCCCCTTTACAGACATGCCCACTTTATGATAATCACATGCAGTTTGGGGCAAGTCATAGTCAAGTCAGCACACTGACACACTGACAGCTGTTGTTGCCTGTTGGGCTGATTAATCATGATTAACTGCGGTCCAACTCGTGCGAGTAAAGAGAGGTGACAATTCGCTTCGCTCTCAGTGTGAATGCGACGTAATACCTAGTAGTCCGTGGGCGGCCTTTCAGACTGTTCTTCCGTGGGCCAGCAGAGGGCGACAGAGAGACCATCTACTTACTGTCTGTCTCTCTTTCTCTCATAACAAGAAGGTCTTCATCCCTCCATCTCCTGGCAGACAGGAAGGACGTTTCCATAACGCAATTTCACAGCAGTAAATTACCTTCACGTTAATGTGACACACACACACACACACACACACACACACACATACACACACAGAGTAAATCTGGAAGGTAAAACGAGACTAAAGAGGAAATCCAGCAGATTAAAGAGAAGGAAAGAGAGGAAGATGAGGTGAAGAAGGGGGAGAGGTGTAGAAAGAGGAAAAAGGAGAGAGGTAAACACAGAGGGGAAGACGACGGTGACATTGAGTGAAAGAGAAAGAGAGCGACGGAGGAAATGAAGAGAGAAGAGAGAGGAGGTAGAGAGGCTTTAAAAGGGAATAGGACTCCTTTAATCTATCGCTCTCTCTCTGCAGCCTCGGGCGAGCCTCCAGCACTCTCTCTCTCTCTCTCTCTCTCTCTCTCTCTCTCTCCTCTTCTTCATTAGTGGGCGATCAGAGAGTGGGTGATTTAATGGAGGAGTAAGAGGAGAGGGTTAAACATATAAAGCTCACCTGTAGGAGAGAGGGAGGAAGATGGAGGGATGGATAGACTAGACTAAAGAGTCTGCTCTCCTGGTTTTATCATCTTGGACTTGTTTTGGTCGCCGGTCTCCATCAAATCCAGTTGGCAGGTTACTTTTTTGTCCTTTCCCATCCTGCTCTGTTTACATTACAAACACAACTACTTTTAAACATTATGAAAGACTTGGATATCACCTATGGAGGATGGAGCCTGCCAAAATAATAAATAAAAAAATATTTCATTAAATGGAGCAAAAAAAATATACAAAAATAAAAAAATAAATGCAAAAATAAATAAATACATTCAAACATCAATAAAAATAAATACATAAATAAATAAAAGGGAAAATTATACAGAAGAATAATATATATATTATATATTATATATTATATATATATAATATGAAAAAGCAAATTAAAACAGAAATATCAATTTATGTCACATTTTATCAGTAAATTAAAGGCTACATTTATTTTTGTTTTTGATACATTTAATGGCATATTTATTTATCGGTCGAGTCATTTATTCATTTATTTATTTATTCATTTCATTTTGATTTTGACAGTTTTTTCAAGGCATTTTTTCCAACTTTTTTTCGTACTTTTTTGAGAATTTTCCGACTGTTTTCGGACATTTTTCAGACTTTATTTTGGAAATTGTTTTTACTATTTTTTTTTTACTTTTTACTGACATTTTTCAGACTTTTCATTGTTTTTTTTCTGTTTTTCTTCTAACATTTTTCTTTTTTTTTTTTTCTTTTTTTTTTTACAATTTTCGGACATTTTTCAGATATTTCATTGGACATTTTTCTGAAATTTTTTTGGACACTTTTTTCAAATATTTTTCTGACTTTTATTTTGACAATTTTCTAACTTTTTTCAGACTTTTTATTGGACATTATTATTGGACACATTATCTTCACTCTAGCTTAAAAAATGAACACGCAACAACTTCAGAAAGATCAATTTGATGCGTTAATGTGTTAAAGTTTTTTTGTGTGAATTAATTTCAATTTCGTTAACTTTGACAGCCCTAGTTAATACATTATATGATTTTCATTTCATTATACTTTATGCTTATAAAAAGTGGCATAAATCAAGTTTTGACAACAAAATCAAAGTTTAAAGTTAAATTTTTTTGCTGTTTACTGGATTAATGACCTAATGACAGTGACAGCCGTAGCAGCCTTCTATTTACTGAATAGTGATTATAATCGTCTGTATGGTGAACATCATGTGAGAGAGACGGTGTGTATTCTGCACAGTCTGCTGCAGTTATAAAGTGTGTGTGTATGTGTGTGTGTGTGTGTGTGTGTGTGTGTGTGTGTATGTGTGTGTGCGTGTGTGTGTGTGTGTGTGTGTGTGTGTGTGTGTGTCCTCCATTGGACATGCTGATACACTGAGCTGCTCTCTGAGGACCTGCAGTCATCTGAACAGGCAGCAGTGTGTGTGTGTGTGTGTGTGTGTGTGTGTGTGTGTGTGTGTGTGTGTGTGCATTCATTGTGTAGTTATTTACTCTGCCGTACAAACAAAGCAAGGTCACATTCAAGGTGACGTGATCTCACCATCTCTGCCTTAACATGCAAACAAGTTATTTTCCCTCCGTCTCTCTCTCTCTTTCTCTTTCTCTCTCTCTCTCTCTCTCTCTCTCTCTCTCTCTGAATAAAGAAGGAATGAGCGCCGGCCGCCCGACCAAAGTCAATTACAGCAGCCCCGGGGATGTCGTCTTAAACAATGCTATTAGTTTCTAATAGTTTTTAATTACTGGCCTTCTTTTTGTATAAATCACCCCTCCACTTTCTCTCTCTCTCTCTCTCTCTCTCTCTCTCTCTCTCTCTCTCTCTCTCTTTCTTCTCTGTCGTTACTGAAGCCTATTTGTGTCCGTAATTAAACGGAGGAGAGGGGATATGAATTTAGTGGCGGCCCCTCGCTCTCGTCTGCTCTGACTGTTTCTGTTTGAGCGGCTCCTGATTAATGCCAATACATATTGCTTGAGATAACCATTTAGTGGTTCATTTAGACAAATTTATTGCCTGCGTACCGTCGCAGGGCGGAGCAGAGGTGTGTGTGGGGGTGGAGGAGGGTGGTGCCTCCTGAGGCCACGGGGCGCTGTCGCAGTGACACAGCGCTATCTGGTGGAGAGCGTCAGGTACTGTTGTAATCATCCTTTACTGAAGTTAGATCATCAGAAACACAACGGGCTGAAGGTAAAAGCTCCACACTCTGATAGAAAATAGCAGAAAGAAGGAAGGAAGGTACGGAGACCTAAAGTGTCCAATATTAGATAAATAAACAAGACAAAAATATCAAAATCCAAATATATAATCTACAATAATATTGTGAAATTTGAAAGTGCAGCTCAGAATCATAAACATGTCATTTCATCCGACTTCTGCTCATAATGAATAACAGAATAATCCACTGGTTGTTTTTTCAAAGTCTGGTTTTATTTCATAATAACTTCCTTCAGAAACGTCGTTACCTTCTTTACCTTGATACATCCAGACAAACAGGGCAGAGCGAGTGAGATAAAGACATATGAGACGACTCGGGACATGTCGGTCTTGACTTGGGTCTTGACTTGGGACTTGTCAGTCTTAACTTGGGACTTGACTTGGGCTTGCCTTTCTTGACTTGGGACTTGTCTTGGGACTTGTCAGTCTTGACTTGGGACTTGACTTTGGACTTGTCGATCTTAACATGGGTTTTGAATTGGGACTTGTCAGTCTTGACTTGGGACTTGACTTGGGCTTGCCTTTCTTGACTTGGGACTTGTCTTGGGAGTTGTCAGTCTTGACTTTGGACTTGAGTGCAAAGACTTGAGACTTACTTGTGACTTGCAACAACGACTTGGTCCCGCCTCTAGTCTTCACCGTCATGACTCTACTTTCATAAAGAGTTAAGAGACGAGACGAGACAGTTTCCAGCTGACTGACAGCTGATGACTCTACAGCTGGTTTGTTGGTTGGTTGTGAATCATGTGACACGAGGCAAACGTTCAAGGCGTGCTAACCTGCTAACGTGCTAACCTGCTAACGTGCTAACCTGCTAACGTGCTACCCTGCTAACGTGCTAACGTGCTAACTGTTAGTCCGTGAATCTGAGATACACACACCTACAAACACACGGAGAGGCTGGCAGAGAGTGTTGGTCTGATTAATGACGGCAGCAGCAGAGCAGCTCTCAGCCAGCTGTCACATGACATCTGATGACTGCCTCACTTCCTCCCCCTCTCTCTCTCTCTCTCTCTCTCTTCCTCTCTCTCTCTCTCTCTCTCTCTCTCTCTATCTCTGTTCCTCTCTTCCTCTCTCTCTGTCCAACTCTTCCTCTTTTCTCTCTCGTGTGATGAACAAGCTGCTCGGTCAGTGTGATGTCCAACAGTTTGAAACAACATCCACCATGACATAACAACCCTCCTCCTCCTCTCTCTCTTCCTCTATCTCTGTCTCTCTGTCTCTCTCTCTCTCGCTCTCAGTGATGAACAAGGGTCAGTGTGTGACGAAGTACTACCGGTGGATCCTGAAGAACAGCGGCTACATCTGGATCCAGTCCAGCGCCACCATCGCCATCAACGCCAAGAACGCCAACGAGAAGAACGTCATCTGGGTCAACTACGTCCTCAGGTCAGAGGTCGACTCCGCCCGGTCGTCACGGCGACGACAATCGTCTCAGTTTCAATGAAAGACTAGACTAGACACATAAATACGAGAACGAGCGCCTAATAAAACCTTGACTTTGTGTGTTCACAGTAATCATGAGTATAAAGACGTGCCGATGGACATCGCCCAGCTGCCCAACCTGCCCGAGAAAACCTCCGAGTCCTCCGAAACCTCCGACTCTGAGTCCGAGTCCAAAGAAAACTCTGGTAGGTGGAATTAAACGTTTTAGAAAAGGGAGGAGATGGAGTAAATAAAACCTTTTAGATTCCTTCCAAGCACCTCTTCAAGTATCACCAGTATAATAACCAGCAATAAGAAACGCAGCCTGGATAAGAGAAGCCAGAGATGCTCTATCAGTCGGTGCCAGTGTGCCGTCTGTGCCCGGCTGGATGGTGATGAACGCCAACAGCTGCAGGGACTGAGCGCTCGCTGGCAGCGCCGCAAAAACCGCCACACAGTCACAAAAAAATAAATAAACGGCATAACTCTGTAGAACGCCACGAAAATACCTCCAAACTTCACACAAAGAGGCCTCAAAAGAACCACAGAGAAGCCTCCAAGAAACGCACCAAAACAAACACAGAATCCCACGTTGAGCAGCGTAACACCAAAACACGCCGTCTGTGACGCCGTTAAATGACGGCGATGCCAAAGAGTGTTGCCAATTTAAAGACTTTCTGGGTAAACCTCAACTGTTAACTAGAGCAGTTTGACATGTTCAGTCAACCAATCGACTGTAGCGACTCAGTTTTAAAGCTAGAGTGAAGATACTGGTATCATATGAAACTATAAAACCTGATGAATCCATCGGTAATCCATCTGAATGTTGTCAAAAAAAGACAGAAAGAAAGTCAGAAAAATATTCGAAAAAAATGTCAGAAAAATGTCCAATGAAATATCGGAAAATTGCCAAAAAAAAGTCTGAAAAAAAAATCGAAAACAATGTCCCAAAGTTTTTTCGAAAAATACCTGAAAAATGTCCCAAAAAAATACCTAAACAATGACAGAAGAAAAGTCCGATACTGGTATCAAATGAAACTAGAAAACCTGATGAATCCATCGGTACCAACCATGACATACTAGCTTGTAGTGAAGGAGGTTAAATAACGCTCCAAACTTTAGCAAAATTTTGGCGAGGAAAAACTGTCATGTCCATTTTCAAAGGGATCCCTTGACCTCTGACCTCCAGTTATGTGAGTGTGTGAGGGTTTTTGTTCGAAAAAATGTCCAATAAAAAGTTTGAAAAAGGTTTGAAAATTGTCCAAAAAAAATGTCAGAAAAAGTCAGAAAATTGTCAAAAACAATGTTCGAAAGAATTTCCGAAAAAAAGCTCGAAAAATGTCAGAAAAAAAGACTGAAACAATGACAGAAGAAAAGTCCGATACTGGTATCATATGAAACTAGAAAACCTGATGAATCCATCGGTACCAACCATGTCATACTAGCTGGTCATGAAGGAGGTAGTTTCATATGATACCAGTATCTTCACTCTAGCTACCGTTAACGTGTTATTATCACGTTTAATGTGACAGACCTAGTTAATACATGTTATAAAAAGTGGCATAAATCCAGCGTTTCAAGTGGATCTCATTAATTCTCACACAACACAACAAGCTTTGACACCAAATCATCGTTTAAAGTTAAATTCTTTTGAGCTGTTTACTGGATTAATTATTTAAAATAACACTAATTATCTTAATAATTTCACCAGAAACATCATAACTAACACTCCCTAACGTGAGCATTCATACAGAAGAAGAAATGAAATCTTAAAATTCAGATCCAGAAACACAAATCAGGGATTCATTACACCGTGCGCCACCAACCATCTCAAGCAGCCAACACTGGAGAAAGACAAAGCTCAGCCACTGCCAGTATAGTTTGAATTCAAACCAATACAGGGCCTCCACCTTGAGCATAATATTATCAAGTCCTGCAGCCTGTGTTGGCATGATGAGAATCAGTGCCAGCTGTTATTCTAGCTGGAGGAGAGTGATTCTGGCACCCTGTCGGCTGTAAACTGACGCCAGCTGCTGCAGGAGGCAGCGATTCAGCCGGGCTCCAACAGGCCCGAGGTGCTCAGGCTCAACATATTCTAAAATGAGATATCTGGCCTTTGACCTTTGTTCTGTTAGGATGCAATCTGTGCAGAGCCAGAGAGGACACGAGCGCCGCTGCCAAAAACAAAGAGTTTTTTTTGTTAGAGTTTTTTTTTTATTGGTGCAATGCAACAAAACATCAACATAACTGCTGCCCCAAATACTCACTAGAGCACCACATGTAGATTCATCCGCCGATGAAAAATAGTCCCCAACAAAGTCCCCATTTCCTCTTGTTTGTTTGATAAAAACTACAATGAAACTATACTAAGATTTACATCTTCAGTAGGAACCACAGACTGTATATAAGAAGTGGACGTGGTCACCCTGACGTCACCCGTTGGTTCATGGACTGCAGTTCTGAAGCCTCGAGTTCGGCATTTTATTCGACGTCATCTTGTGTTTTTTTAAACCAAGAACTGGTCGTGTCTATATGGTAACTTCCAAGTTGCGAAAACACGCGAAAACTCTTGTTAGACCCGCTGCCCGACGACGTATCCTAACCATAACCCCAACCATCCGAAGTCAATGCCGAACTTGGTTAGTGAGTTACCTTCTAAACACGACCAACAGAAGTGACACGAGAGGGGGGAGCTAAGTACAACCGAACGCTGAATAAGACATCACGTCGTCATCTTGGATTTTGACCGTCACCATCTTGGTTTTGACCGTCACCATCTTGGTTTTTGACTTTCACCATCTTGGTTTTTGACTGTCGCCATCTTGGTTTTGGGCCGTCACCATCTTGGCTTTTTGCAACCAGAAGTGACACGAGAGGGTGGAACTAAGTACAACCAAATGCTGAATAAGACATCACGTCACCATCTTGGTTTTTGACTTTCACCATCTTGGGTTTGTGATGGCGACGGCCAGAACCCAAGATGGCGACAGCTGAAGACCAAGATGGCGAAGGCTAAACACCAATATGGGGACGTCCAGAAACCAAGATGGCGACGGCCAAAATGCCAAACTCCAGGCTTCAAAATGGCAGTCCACAAACCAATGTTTGATGTCACGGTGACTACGTCCACTTCTTATATACATCTACAAGTCTATGGCCGGGTATCTTTCAAACTCTTATAACGCAGGTTTACTCTTCATAACACAGATGACAATAAAGAAACTTAATCCAAAATCTATATTTCAATTTGTAGTTATTGTTCCTGTTTTGTTGACTGGGGAAATATCAGGGACAACAATGGAAACAAGTCCAGGACTTTATGGTGTTAAATCTGACGAATTCTAGTATTTTATAAACCACCCGAACCCAAACCCTCGCCGGCTCTCCGGCTGTCTTTAAGACTCGAGGTCCACTTCTGATTCCAGCCGGAGAATGAATCTGTTTAGCTTGGAAAGCACACTTAATGGAGATACAAGGTTTTCCCCAGACAAAGCAATTGAGTCGACATTTCAGGTGCCACGAGGGAGTCGGAGCGATGCCAGCTGGGCGGCCGCCGGCCTCGGTGTGTGCTGGCAGCGTTTGAAGAGTGTGTGTTGTGTTGTGTTGTGTGTAATGGGCTGGACAGAGCCAACATGCCTGAACAGCAGCAGCTACACATACTGAACACACATCAGTGCAGCCACAACACAACACAACACATGGAAACCCTGTCTGGGAAAATAAAACGGATCAACACCTGAGAGCAACTACACGGGAATCCAAATACACAAACTGGATCCTCAGTAGTCCACGTGAAGAAAGCTTTAAGGAAGTCTTGTTTTCATGCCATGATTAGTATTTCTTCACTTTTAAATATACTGAAATATTTCCACAACTACTGGATGAATTGCCTTGAAATGTTGTACCAGCTTTCACGTATCCAAGAGGATAAACCCTGATGATATTGGTAGGGCCGTCCGGACGATACTTGGGTACCGATTAGATATGTTTTGTGATTTTTAAGTATTGCGATTCGATATTATTATTATTGAGATTTTTGTTTACTTTTTTAACATTAGACCATGAAGGGGAAAAAGTTGAATCATAGTATCAACATTAACTAGTGTTACAATATTTTTTTAAGTATTTGTTCATAAAGCAAAGTCCTTCACAAGTATAGCCAAAGACGGCCAAAAACCTAGATGGAGACAGTCAAAAAACAAAGATGACGACAGCCGAAGACCTAGATGGCGACGGCCAAAGACCTAGATGGCGACGGCCAAAGACCCAGATGGCGACGGCCAAAGACCTAGATGGCGACGGCCAAAGACCCAGATGGCGACGGCCAAAGACCTAGATGGCGACGGCCAAAGACCTAGATGGCGACGGCCAAAGACCCAGATGGCGACGACCAAAGACCTAGATGGCGACGGCCAAAGACCTAGATGGCGACGGCCAAAGACCTAGATGGCGACGGCCAAAGACCTAGATGGCGACGGCCAAAGACCCAGATGGCGACGACCAAAGACCTAGATGGCGACGGCCAAAGACCCAGATGGCGACGACCAAAGACCCAGATGGCGACGGCCAAAGACCCAGATGGCGACGGCCAAAGACCTAGATGGCGACGGCCAAAGACCTAGATGGCGACGGCCAAAGACCCAGATGGCGACGACCAAAGACCTAGATGGCGACGGCCAAAGACCTAGATGGCGACGGCCAAAGACCTAGATGGCGACGGCCAAAGACCCATATGGCGACGACCAAAGACCTAGATGGCGACGGCCAAAGACCTAGATGGCGACGACCAAAGACCCAGATGGCGACGACCAAAGACCTAGATGGCGACGGCCAAAGACCCAGATGGCGACGACCAAAGACCTAGATGGCGACGGCCAAAGACCTAGATGGCGATGGCTAAAGACCGAGATGGAGACAGCCAAAGACCTAGATGGCGACGACCAAAGACCTAGATGGCGACGGCCAAAGACCCAGATGGCGACGACCAAAGACCTAGATGGCGACGGCCAAAGATCTAGATGGCGATGGCTAAAGACCGAGATGGAGACAGCCAAAGACCTAGATGGCAACGGCCAGAACCCAAGATGGGGACGTCCAGAAATCAAGATGGCGACAGTCAAAATGCCGAACTCCAGGCTTCAAAACGACAGTCCACAAACCAATGTTTGATGTCACAGTGCCTACGTCCACTTCTTATATACAGTCTATGGCCGGGTATCTTTCAAACTCTTATAACGCAGGTTTACTCCTCATAACACTGATGACAATAACAAAAATGTAATCAAAAATCTATATTTCAATTCCACATTTTGTGGACTGTGGAAACATCAAGGACAACAATCGAAATAAGTCCAGGACTTCTCTGAGAACCCCCTCTGGCTCTCTTGTAAGACTTGAGGTCCAGATGGCGATGGTCAAAAACCAAGATTGATGTATACCCACCATCCTCAGTCTTCCTGTTTCTCTTTTTGAATGACGAATACAGACTACCGCCACCTGCTGGTGTGTAGAGTTATTTCCTCTCAGGCAGGCGTAGAGCATACATGGTAGTTGGCCGTTGGCTGTACTCTTCGCGGTGTGTTCGAGTGCAACTTTTTGGCCGAGACGAAGGCGGCGTAAAGCAACGCAACTGGTGGCCTTTATCGCCGCTATTTCTTTGATGTCGGGTTGGTGTGTCTGGGCTTTTACATCTGCAGGTGTTTGTTCATGAATGTCAAATTTCATGGTAAACCATCCAATTTTTTTCAAGACATTCAATTTCAACTGCAAAGATCATCCTCTGGGGACCATGAATGTCCGAATATGTCAATCCATCAAATATTTGTTGGGATATTTCAGTTTGAACCAATTTACCTCTTTCTCCTCAACAGACGCTGAGAACGCAAAGTCAGAGGGGAAGCCAGGCCACCAATCAGAGCGCGAGGACCCGGAGACGGACAGCAAGCGTCAGCAGCAGCCCGGCCAACCGCACTGCTCCTCCGAACAGGAAATGAAGCGTCAGGAGGAAGGAGACAGCTCGAGTAACCCCGAGAGCCAGGACAGCGATGACAGTCTGGAGCCTTCGGATGGAGAGGGGGAGGAACAGGAGGAGGCAAGAGGAGGAGGAGGACGAGGAGGAGGTGGAGGAGGTGGAGGAGGTGGAGGAAGGATTGGGAGGTTAGCAGGACTGGGAGGGTTAGGTGGACTGGGCGCCATCGGAGGACTGGGTAATCTGGGCGGGCTTCATATTAAAGTAGAGCACTACGGAGAGGGCGAAGAAGTACAGATGCACAACTCACAGACTTCTTCATCGGAGGAGGAGGAGGAAGAGGACGATGACGACGAGGAGGAGGAAGAAGACGGAGGCGTGCAGGATTGCGACGGCGCCGATGCCGGGAGCAAGCTCCAGAAGAGGCGGAAGAGGAGGAAAGTGCAGAAATGGGACGGATCCCGAAGCAGGAGGCTCCGTCTCTCCTCGACCCCGCCCAGCCCCGTCGCCATGGGTGACGCCACGCCGATGGTTGACCCCTCCCAGGCCACGCCTGCCAACTCCTCGCACCTCCTCACCTCCGCCGGCTCCCCAAACGGCGCAGGTGCGACGTCCTCCGTATTGAAGATCAAGACGGAGATGGCCGAACCGATCAACTTCGACAACGACAGCAGCATCTGGAACTTCCCACCCAACAGAGAGATTTCCAGAAACGAGTCGCCGTACAGCATGACCTCCAAGCCGGCGCCCCCGGGCTCCCACGAGAACTTCCCCTCCCCCCAGGGAGGCTCTCTCCAGGTCGCCATCCCCGACTCCGTCCTCACCCCTCCTGGAACCGAGGGAGGAGCAGGAGGAGCGAGGAAGCCTCCTTACAACGGAAGCTCGGCGCCGTCCTCCGCTTCCAGCGCCGCCAGTTTAGCGCCTCCCTCCAGCGCCTCCTCCGCCGACCCCCTGTCGCCTCCTCTCTCCGCCTCCCCGCGGGACAAGCAACAAGGCACTCCCACCACCTCATCTTCTTCTTCCTCCTCGTCCTCGTCGACCCCGTCATCCTCGCTGCTGTACTCCGGCGACCTGGAGGCTCTACAACGCCTACAGGCCAGCAACGTGGTGCTTCCGTTGGTCCACCGGGTAACGGGGACTCTGGCGTCCACCAGCACGACGGCTCCGCGGGTCTACACCACCGGGACCATCAGGTACGCACCGGCGGACGTCACCCTGGCCATGGCGCAGGGCAACCTCCTCCCCAACGCCGCCATGAACTTCGTCGACGGCTCGGGGTTCGGCCTGGACCCCAAGACGCCCATGGAGATGCTCTACCACCACGTCCACAGGCTCAACATGTCGGCGGCGGCAGCGGCCGGCCCGTTTGTCGGATCCCCGTCGGCCACGGGCGGGAACGGCGCCCTGGGGGGCCAGATGCCGACGGCGGCCAACGTTTTCACCACAGCGGAGGGACTTTTCTCGACGCTACCGTTCCCGGTGTACAGCAACGGCATCCACGCCACGCAGACGACTCTGGAGAGGAAGGAGGATTAACGCTACACGTTCGAGACCGCATTACTGTGTTTCTGGAATCAACAACTGTGTTCAAAGACTACTCACTAGTAAACAAAATAAAAACTATTTCCTTTATCTTTTATCAACACGGCACTGTGTTTCCGAGAGGGGAGAAAGGATGACAGATGTACTCTAGCACTTTGAATCTGAGCAACTGAGCTTGTGTAATAGACATGAATGACCCTCAAACATGTCCCCCCCTTTTTTCTATCTTTTACCTCTCTCCTCCTCATCCTCTTCTCCTCCTCTCTCTCTCTTTTTGCTCCTGTTTCTTGCGATCAGCAACGTTTTGTTTTTTTCCTCTTGAACAAACAAACAAAAAAAAAAACATTCTTTATTGTAAAGAATTTCTTTTCTTTGCCTACAGAGAATTCATATTTGCCTACGGACTCCGCTGGAGCCGGACGGGGGGATACTTTTTTATGATTTTGACTTTTATGTTGCGTCTTTATGAAGATGCTGATTGTGTGTATTTAACGGAGGACGGTAACAGGGATTTGACAGACTATGCGGCGGCGCTCCTCCACATGTATCTTGATGTGATCAAGGATTTTAAAAGAAGAGGGAGCTCTCTCTCTCTTTGCGCCCGACATAAAGGTCTCAGAGATA
This sequence comes from Sebastes fasciatus, assembly GCF_043250625.1. Taxonomy (NCBI): domain Eukaryota; kingdom Metazoa; phylum Chordata; class Actinopteri; order Perciformes; family Sebastidae; genus Sebastes; species Sebastes fasciatus. The sequence continues at coordinate 1,735,400 of NC_133809.1, read as the reverse complement.
ATAATCTTTTGAAAAAAGGTTTTTTTCTCGATTGAGGGAATAGTTTAGAGAATTAATGCTTTTCATTTTCTTTCTTTTTTTTTTTTTTATAAAATATTCTAGCTCAGATTTAACTTACGAATCAAGAAGAAAAACAAGAAAAAGCAATTTCAGCCGGGTAATGACCTGTGAATTATCGAATGTTACTACTTCCTCTCTTTTATCCCAGGAGTTTACCTTACAGGTCTCGCACCAAACATAACCTCCTCTAACATCATCCTCTCTCCGTCATCCTCCTCTCTCCACTTCTGTCTACCTGGTTTTTAAACATATACAGATTCATGGTGCTACCGACCGTCCAGTAACCCCGATTCAGCTGGCTGATGTGGGTGCTGTAAACGAACCCACGGCTCGTTGACAGACTGATTTATTTTTGGTTTTTGGAGGGGGAACTTTGTTTTGTTTTTTCTCTTTCTGACCTTCAGGAAAGTCAGAAACACAGCAAGAACCTTAGAACCTCTAAATCAGCATCTCTACATGTCCCTCCTTTGTTTGTCTTCAAACAAAAGCACTTAATCTGATCGCCATGGCAACATGGAGGTCGCATTTTAGGCTTTTTTTATTTTTGTGTTTTTTCTAACTTAATCACTTTTAATTCTCAGTGAGACTGAGGCTAATACGCTAGCGTTGCTAACTTGAAAAATGAATGTTGAAAAACCTCGACCGGCTCCTGTTTGATTAGTTTTACTACTTTTTCCTCCTCCTCCTCCTCCTCCTCCTCCTCCTCCTCCTCCTCCTCCTCCTCCTCCTCCTCCTCCTTCTTCTTCGTCTTCTTCTTCCTAAACCAGAATCACCTCCACAAGATTTTTCCTAAAAACAATCCACTCTCTTCCATCTCATCGCCGGACCCTGTGATTTAAAAAAGAAAAAGAAAAAAAAAAACATATCAACAAAGGAGATTGTAATAAAGACATGCATTTTTCAATCAATCAATCAATCAAACAATCAAAATCCAATAACTACAAAAAAAAATCTTTTTGAGGAAGAGAAAAAAAATTCCTTTAAACAAAAATGTTGTCTTTGTCGTTGTTCTTCTGTTCTGTGTTTCTTCTCCCCCAGCCCTCCGTTGCCAAAAAAAAAAAAAAAGAAATCTCACAACGTTTAGTGTTTTAAAAAGCACTGTGATTCATTTGTAATTATATTTTTTTCTTCTACTTTTTAGGTAAAAAGAGAAAAAAAAGATGAGAACACGTAAAAAAAACAAAACCACATCCATCTTTTTAAAGTTGACAGCCCCGTCTTTACCATCCCGTCATACCTTATTACCCAGTGTGATTAAGCCGTAAAAACGTTGTTACCGATGTGTTTAGTGTCACTGGCTGTCAAAAAGTCTTTCATGGCGACTTCTCTCTCTGTGTGTGTTGACTATATGCAGTATATACTGAGCTACTGTAGCTGTTTTTGTCCTTTGTCTTCTCTGTGCTCTATCTCTAGTGTGGGGGGACGGGGAGGGGCGGGGCTTAGATGGAGAGGGGCGGAGCCTATAGAGAGGCTAAGTCCCGCCTCTTCCGGTGGACCACCACGGGATCTTATTACGGAAAAAAATATGAACAGTAGTCAACGGAGAGAGATGAATGTTTTTTTTATCCTGTTTGAATTGCGCCATGAATCACACAGATGATGTTCCATCCATCCATTTTCTTATCCGCTTATCCGGCGCCGCGTCGCGGGGGCAGCAGGCTTAGCAGGGAATTTAAGATGTCCTTCTCCTCAGCAACGTTTTCCAGCTCTTCCTGGGCGAACCCGAGGCGTTCACAGACCAGATCAGATATTTAAGCTCTCCGGCATGTTCTGGGTCCATCCCGCCCGGGGCCCCTACCAGTTGGACGTACCCAGAAAACCTCCAAAGAGAGGCATGCCGAACCACCTCAGCTGGCCCCTTTAGAGGGGAAAGAGCAGCGTCTCTACTCCGAGCTTCCTCCAGATCTCTAAGGCTGAGTCCAGCCGCCCTACGGAGGAAGCTCATTTCGGCCGATTGTTTCCGCGATCTCATTCCTTCGGTCACTGCCCAAAGCTCATGACCGTAGGTGAGGGTTGGAACGTTGATGGACCGGTAAATCGAGAGCTTCGCCTTCCGACTCAGCTCCCTCTTCACCACGACGGTCCGGTACGGCGCATCGCATAACTGAAGACGCCGCACCGAACCGCCTGTCCATCTCGGTTTCCGGCAGAGCACCATCATGGCCTCAGACTCTGAGATACTGACTCTCATCCCGCCCCAGTGCGTGCTGAAGGTCACGGTCTGATGAAACTAACAGAACCACATCGTCTGCATAGAGCATAATTCTGAGGTCCCCAAACTGGACTCTCCTTCCCCCAGCTGGGCTTTGAGATCCTGTCCATGAAAATCACAAACAGGATCGGAAACGTGTTTCACTTTGTGCCGAGTACTGTGTATTTTTATTTTGAAAAGCGGACGTAGTCCCACGAGTCTACTTCCTAAAAGCCTAACCAGGTACAAGGACTGCAAATTAGCTAGAAGTCCGATATACGTTGCATCAGGTGCACTTTAATTAAGTGTAACAATGCCTACATGTATTGTCCCTGTCAGATAAATAAATAGACAAACTCATATCTGAGATTCATGGATGGCGCAATTCAAACGGGATCAAAAAAATATTCTCTCTCCGTTGACTACCGTTCATATTTGTTCCGAAAAAAGGTCCGATGGTGGTCGACAGGAAGGGGGCGGGACTTCGCCTCTCTATGGGATGATTGACATCCCCGACAACGACCCCCTTCTCTGTGTCTTCGTCCGTCTCTTCCTCCGTCTCCCTCTATCTGCAGTCTTAGTGAAACCAGTGGAGGTTCGTGGAATTTCGTGTTCGGTGGCCTTTGCAAAAAACAAAAAAAACTTTGTAGAGTCCACCTTTTTTTCCGCTGCTTCCTTTTCGTCTTTGTAAAACCTCTTTATTTTTTGTTTGTTTTTTTGTTTTTTTTGGGGTGGGGGGGGTTTTCTAATCCTTCTCTCTCTTTCTCTCTCTCTCTGCTATTGCTTTTTGCTGTTGTGTAGTCTTAATACAAACCTCTTTATCTTGCTGTCCTTTCTCTCAGAGACGAAAAGATTCTTTAACTAGCTCAAAGGTTTATGGAGCCATGTTTTTCCGCCGCTAAGGAATTCTGGGAATCGTAGTTTTCACGGCTCTTGCAGTACAAAAATTAAATTACGATGAGGAAAAAGCTTAAAAGTAGCATTTTTAGATTGTAGTCCTGGAATAAAAAAGAAAAAAGCCTCAGTTGTGAAACCTTTCCCAGAGTCCCTTGGGGGCTTCCTGTGTGCATTGGGTGTATTTCATTGGTTCCCACCGAAACTTGTTGACTTCCTGCGCAAAACTTTCTCTCACGGGACAAACTAAAAGTTACACAAGTGGTTCAAAGGGGGGAGAAAAAAAAAAAAAAAAAATTATTTCAGGACACGTAATAATAATAATAAAAATTTTAAAGATTTCTAAAGAAATTAAAAGAAGAAAAAAATATTTCGCACTATAAATCTATTTTTATAGGTGTTTTGGAAAACTGAACTGCATGTTTAGTAAGTTCGTCCGATGCGTTTCACGTGATCGATCCCTCTTTTGTTTTTGTTTGTTTGTTTTTTTCCAGCGTTTTTTTGTGTTTTTTAAAGTCTGTCGATCCGAACGGGGGACGCGGCGGAGGCCCGTTTAGAGGAATAAAGTCTGCGTCGTGGCCTCTAATCTCTAACCTCCCTCTCTCACACATCAGGAAAAACAATCTGTAGCGTCTGTGCTTTTCTGTGAAGAATCAATGTCTTGTTACTGCGACTAACAACGAAAAATAATAAGCAAACAGGTTTATGAAATTTAACGATGGATTTATTTATTTTTGTGTTCGATAAAGAGGAATGTGATTGGTCCACTCGCTGTGGGTTGAATGTTAAATTCAGTCATTTCAGGAGCATTTTGTTTCCGGCTCCCTCTGGATTTTTCTACTTTTTGGCGGTTTTTGCGTGACAACGGGGGGGGGGGGGGGGGGGCACAAACGAATGGCAGGTAAAGAAAAGGGGATTGGTTGGCGTTGGCGGCGGCGACAGCGGGGGGCGGGACGGGGTGCACATAACTCAGACGAAACCAGGAAATACACCCACATGTAACAAAAACCAAAACAGCCGGTCCAAGCTGTTTCAATGTTTTTTCTGTGTTTTATGTCGAAAAATGAAAAACTTTTTTGCTGGTGATTTTAAAAACGTTATAAAAACCTTAAATCACAGCTGCTGTCGGAAAAATACATAGTGTTTAAAGAATTACAAATATTGAAAAATCAACTTCATTTACCTGTGAAAGAAAAACTGTTGTCTGTGTGTTTTTAACTATTTCTTGTACAATTATACAGATTCTTTTATGAGGAACTTGGTGCCAAGTAGCTGAAATACGGGAGAGAGGGAATCTCTTATTATCAATGTTAACAGTGTTATAAAAATTCTAAATACAAACAAATTAAAATATTAAAAAAGAGAAAACTATGGTACATTTCTATTTTTTTGTTTTGTTTTGTTTGTTTTTTTCCTCACAGAAGAGGGGGAAAAAACACATGACTAACTGATGCTAACTTTGAGTGCCTGGCTTATTTTTTATTATTATTATTATTATTATTATTATTATTTTCGAAAGACATCTTTTTGAGTTAATTTACCACGAATAATGCTGCAAAATTCCGAAAATGTACATACTTCATTTTTATAGCAGTTGTTCTTTTCTAAGTTTACTAGGTTCTCATCCGTTCAGAGGAACATGTCACATACACCGTTGTCTTTTTCTGTAACCCGGTTTTCACCATCTTACAGGTGCCATATTCATAATAAAAATTTCTCTCGAATTTGGGACCAGATTGCATCATTTCTTCTGTTTGACGCCTTCAGCCATCCCGCCAGAATAAGACAGACGCTGCTACATCTCAGTAAGCTGTCCCGTTTTCTTTCCTCCACCCTTTTATTTTGAAAAGCAGGATGCTTGTTTTCTGGTTCCTGTTTAGAAAAATTCTGCTGCGTCTCCTTGAGCTTCCTGTCAGCGTTTAGTTGGACAGATCAGAGGAGACGCTGCAGAGTGTAACTTCCTGTCCATGCCTGGAAACCTTCTCACCACCAGACGGCCAATCAGGTACGTGTATCTGCAGCACGGCGGTGGCGGTGGCGGTGGCGGTGGATACATCACCTGACATACTGGTCACATGGTCATGTAGGGTTTGCTTCACTATATGAGTCTCACTGCTGGTGAAATCAAAGCTGTTATGGTGTCGTGGTTTTACTCACCACACGGTCCAGAGGGTGCATTCAGGGTCGTGTCTAGAGGGTATCCCGCAAATTGTGAAATCTGATCTGAGATCTGCAAAAACTCTCGCTAGACCCGACGACCGACGACCGACAACCTATCCTAACCTTAACTATTAACGGCCAACACCTCGACTTTCAACAAACGTATTTTTTCATGCTTTTTCCTAATAACGTCCAGCTCCAGTCTTTTCAAAATAAAACTACTTAGTTATGTTTAGGAATAGATTGACTTGGTTAGTTTTAGGAAAAGATCGCGGTTTGGGTTTAAATAACCTTCTAATGCATAGAAGTGCGTCTGATTGAGAGTAGTTGATGATACAGAGACGCTTTCAAATAAGTAACAGATGTGATTGACAACAAGCACGTCGGCATTAAAGTGGCAGGTTTTTGAATGGAGTTTGGTGCGTAGAAGTGCGTCTGATGGAGAGTAGTTGAAGATACAGAGAAGCTCTCAAATAAGCCTGTATCCGTCCAGATCTCTCTCACTTTTATTACCTTCCTCTTGCCTGTATCATCTCTCCTCCACCCTTCCTCCTCCTCTCTGCAGTAATAAGAGCGGAGAGGTCAGTCAGTCGACCCTCTGAGGCCGACCAGCCAACTTTAAATATTTCACACTATTTTAAATGAGCGCCCATGAATGATAGATCACAGGCAGCTCTGCGGTGTGTGTGTGTGTGTGCGTGTGCGTGAGGAGGTGCTCCAACCTGGAGCTCCTTCTAATAACCTCTGGCTGTCCGTCTCCGTGAGGAGGTCTGATGTGGAATTTAGATCCGACAGCGTCAGTCGTTCACCGGAGGCGTAACGAGCGCCCTTTCATCATCGGCCCGTGATGGACGGATGATGAAACAAAGCGTTAGAGATGAAAACTCTCCAACTCTCTCGGGGGGGTGCGTGGGGGGGGCTGATCTCCAGCTAATTCCCAACATGCACTGGGAGTCAGAGCATCACTAAAATCTGTACGAGTATTTTTCGGAGACACGCCATCGCTGCCGGAGACATGATGTGACGTTTAAGTTCCTGAAGATGAGATCAGTCTGTTAATGTTCCTACAGGGAGTCCGTCTGACCGTCTGCGCTGCTTGAAACAGAATCTATACTGAACGTCTTCTATTTATCTACGACCGGCGCTGTGCTTCCTGTTGCATTGTGGGACATCCTGAGCCTGTTACTGTCTCATAACAGAAACAGATATATTTATTATACACAAAATTCAGATTTTCTTTTCTCCAGTCTTTGTTTTTACATATTTAGGCCTTTGTTTAATTATTCAAATAATTATTCAAGGTTTTATTAGTTTTTAATTTTCAATTAGTTTTTATTTAATTTTAGTTTTGAATTTTCCATTTAATTTAATTTTAATTTAGTTTAGTTTTAGTTTTCAGAGTGTTTGCTAGTTTTCTTTTAGTTTCAGTTTTTATATATTAAGTTTTTATATTTTTAGTTTTCATTTTTATATGTTTCATTTTCATATATTTAATTTTTATATATTGAGTTTTAGTTTTTATATAATTTAGTTTTAGTTTTTATATTTTTAGTTTTTATATATTTAGTTTTAGTTTTTATATATTTAGTTTTTATATTTTTAGTTTTCAGTTTTGTATATTTAAATGTGCGGTTAAGTTTTGATTGTTAAAGATGAAATTTAAATTTTTATATATTTAGTTTCAGTATTTATAAATGTAGTTTTTATAATTTTAGTTTTAATTTTTATATATTTGGTGATCATCCACCACCAGGTGATCAGGTGATCCTCCTTCACCAGGTGATCAGGTGATCCTCCTCCACCAGGTGATCCTCCTTCACCAGGTGATCAGGTGATCCTCCTTCACCAGGTGATCAGAGCTCTCAGCAGTGCAGGTCACACTAACTTGACTAAGATGGCCACAGTCTGCTACCTGAGCACAAACTTTACTGTGTACAGGTGAGTAACTAAAACTGCCTTTTGGGTGAAAATAACATCTGATCTGGTGAAATAAAGTTACTGATTGTAAAGCTGAAGACTTTATGTTTTCAAAATGGTAAGACATGATGCATATCTTCTATGAATAGATCATCTTTTACCAGCAAATGGAACTGGTATTAAGTATTAAGTATTAAAGTATTAAAGTGGCAGATTTTTGAATGGAGTTTGGTGTGGAGGTTCATCTTGCAAAGAGAACTTTAAAAGAATAACACTGATGTAGTTGATGACTTTTAGGAGTGCTCAGATTTAGGTAGCAGGTGTGATTGACAACAAGCATGTTGGCATTAAAGTGGCAGATTTTTTAATGGGGTTTGGTGCATAGATGTTGTTGTGTATTCTTTACGTCTATCTGCCCTGAGCTTACCTGAGCAAGTGGTAGGTTCCAGTCAGGTGAGGCTGATGATGATGATGATGATGATGATGAAGAGCAGAGGCTGCAGGTTTTATCTGTGAATATTCTCATTTCTGTCTGGGTTCCTGTATTTCATTGATATCTAATAAACATCACATTGTTTTGCATGGACTCTGGTCTACGCTGCTTCTTTACTTTACGTCTTTGTCCTTAGATGAAGTAGAAGAATCCGGCTCATGGAAAATAATAAAAGATATTAAAATGTGTCTGTATTAAAACATTGATGGTCTAGATTATCTGTATTACCTGACAGTGTGTTCTTCTTCTCACAGAGTTAAATCATCACAGTGAGGTGGAGCTACAGAGACATCCAGAGGATCAACACGGGAACTGCAGGTCAGTTCAGCAACTCTTGGTTTCTATGAGTTTTATGCATATTGTGTTTAAGATATGTGAATAATTTCATACATTTGGGAAGTTAAATACCTCTAATTTCTTGTTTTAGTTTTTGTCCTAGAGCTCAACAGCATATTAAATTAAAAAAAAGTTATTTTTACATCAGCAGCATGGATGTAGGATATATTTCTGTAGAAGCTCCTTAACTGATTATTATTTACAATTAATTTGGCGCAATTTACACAAAACGCTTTGAAGAGTTTAATCATTATAGCATTAAAAATTAACATTATTAAATAGTGCATGAAAATATGAAATTTCTTCAAAAATTATACAAATAAAACGAGAAATAAATGTGCAAAAGTATTATCGTTAATGTTACCGGTGATAATTCCTTTTGAAAACATCACGTTATTTATTGAATATTCTGTATCACTCTATTCTTTCATACTTTATTTTTTCCCTTTTTTCAAGGTTGTTTTCATAAATGCAATTTACAGTTCGTAATTACAATAGTTTATAAACCAATTTTTTAAATAGTTGAGCTTAGAGACGAACACAATAAGTGCACTAGAGAAAACAACTTCAGCATATAAAATTAATAAAAATAATAATAATAAAAATAATACTAAAAAGAAAGAATAGAAATTAAAAAATAAAAATATTAATACAAAGAAAAAAGTAATAATAATAATAATAATAAATTGTATCTGTATCACTCTAAATATAGATAATACTGTGTAGTATAGAGTGACTTCACAATGCAGTAAATCCTACATTAATATTTTTTGAACCAATTTACTTTTTTTCTGCATCAAACAAAACGCTTCTATTTGTTTTACTTAAGACACCAAACCTTAGAGATTTAATGTACTGTAGTGTACTTTACAGTACTTTAATGTACTGTCGCGTTATGGTACAAAACACTGAACCACCAATAACAAAAACTCATTTGGCACATTAAATCAAATTATCTTCATAGTAATGAAGTAATGCTCATGTACTGTTACTTGCGTACACTGTAAAAAAAAAACTTTTTTTTTTTTTACAGTTTTTCTCAAGAAATTTTAAATTTTTTCCCTGTATTTCAAGATGACTAAAAAAATTTAAAAAATTGCAATAATTCTGTTTATTAAAATGTGTCATGTGTTTTAACAAAATAAATCTGTATAAATGGAATACACTAAATATATATTTTTTTAACATCTTTTGATTTGCTAATTTTAACAAAACTAACCATCAAAATAAAGTTTTCTTTTCTGATAAAAGTAGCAGGATTTTCTGTAATTTTACCAGAAAATACTTTTGTTATACCGATATATCACTGTCAAATACATAAAGAATACTGTTATTAATCTATTTATTGTGCATAATTGCAAGAAAATATATGCCTAAAGAAAGAAATATTGTGTCATACTATACTATGACGTTTTTTTACTTTTTTGACATGCTATACTATGAGTTATTATGTGATGTTGTTATGAGTTATAAGAAAAAGACTTTCTTAGTAATTAACTAATGCTCATGTACTTTTACGTTTTCTGATATTTTATACTTCTACTACATTTGAGAGGGAAATATTGTACTTTTAACGCCCCGTCATTTATCTGACAGCTATAGTTTTATACTACTTTAACATTTTACATAAAAAGGCACGATCCACTATTAAAATATGACTTCTGATGGATTACTTTTTATACTTTAAGTACAATTTGCTGATAATACTTCAGTACTTTCACCTAAGTAAGATTTGGAATGCAGGAAGTTTTATCTTGTGAAAATAAAACGTCTCTTATTTGTATATCAAAGTAATTCATATCAATGAAAATCTGACTTTATTGCTCAACTGTGTATGAGAACAAAATAAATACATTTACGTTTGACAAGAAATTGTCCACATCCTCAACCACAAACATGATTATCATCCTTTTAAAACTTTAAAAATGATTTTAATGTCCGTTACATCTGTCAGCTGAACTCAGATCAGAACTACAGTCATGTCAATCAAAGAAAAGTTAGTTTCTTGTGTTTGTAACTTCCTTTAAGTTCCTTTTCTTTGGTTTGTTTTTTCGAAACAAGCTCACCCCGGTGAAGAGTGATTTACTCAGAGTGGTTTCTGTTTGCAGGGTGAACAGAGTGACGGCTTCCGGCTGTGAAACACTGAAGCGGGCTGGATGAGAACAGAAAACTCTGTCAGGTAAGAAACTCTTTCTCATTTCAGATCGACTTTTATATTCTATATACTCTGACGTTTTTTCATTTTTTATGACTTTTTTTTCGACCTATTTATACTATGACTTTTTTATGACTTTTTTCGCCTTACTATACTATGACTTTTTTTTTACATAATATACTATGACTTTTTTTCAACACACTATTCTATGAATTTTTTATGACTTTTTTTCAACACACTATATTATTACTTATTTATGACTTTTTTTGACATACTATATTACTTATTTATGACTTTTTTTGACATACTATATGACTTTTTTGACATTTTTTTACATACTATACTATGACTTTTTTTCGACATACTATACTATGACTTTTTTATGACTTTTTTTGACATACTATATGACTTTTTTATGACTTTTTTTCAACATACTATACTATGATTTTTGACTTTTTTTCGACATACTATATTATAACTTTTTTATGACTTTTTTTCCGACATACTATACTATGATTTTTTTATTACTTTTTTTTCAACATACTATATGACTTTTATGACATTTTTTTACATACTATACTATGACTTTTTTTCAACACACTATAATATGAATTTTTTATGACTTTTTTTCAACACACTATACTATGAATTTTTATGACTTTTTCTTCGACATACTATACTATGAATTTTTTTTTTTACTTTCTTCGACAGACTATACTATGACATTTTTTTTCAACATCAATTTAAAAACAGTCAAGTAACAAAATCCATTCTTAAAAAATAACTTTTATTCAACACATTTTTAAATATCATGTGACAGTTTTTCAGACTATTCATAGAATCTAGACTCAGACAAAAGGTTTCTTTTCCAACCAAACAGTGTAGTTACACCAACATGTGGTATTAAATCTACCTAAGGTAGTTCCGGTCTCACTGCAGTAAAAAAGGCGGTGTAAGTTGTTAGCGAGCGTTATTTTTTTCAGGACGGCAACTCGGGCTCAATAACGTCTCTGAAGAGCTCTTTGAACGGAGCATCAATTATTCATCTTCTCCAACACAGACATACAGTCTCTGTGCTTCACACACTGTCCGTCAAATCTTTGTCCTGCTCCATCGCCTGTGTTAGTGTTTTTCACGAATGTATGTTTCCAGTGTATTATCTGTAAAGCTTAAAGACTGTTTATCATCTCTCCTCCTACTTAGGTTTGAAGCGAGCTGAAGGCGAAGGTGCAGTCTGCTGTTTTCCTGCGTCTCAGCAGAGAGTATTGCACAAACATCGAGTAAAGCAGGAAAAGTCCAGAGCAGCTGCTGGTCACCTGAACTCATCATCCATTAGGTCACAGCAGTTCTTGCAGCCATGCAGGCAGGCTGTTCTTTCCATCCTGGATGCTGACCAGAGCTATGAGGGTATGCAGTTTTATCGACTGAAGAGTTAAATCCCCCCTCAACTCTTCCAGAGTGAAGTCTTTGTTGTTTTCCTTTTCCAAAAGCTTTGAGAGTCGGGAGGAATCGTGCTGTCCTCTACTGCAGATCAGGGTTTCAAACACCAGGTGATGACGTTTCCTCACAATCAACTGGAGCTGCTGCTCTGCTGCCGAGCTGAAGTAGAAACACAAGAAGGTACAAATAAGAATTGGGAAAGTAAAATATCCTTAAAAAAGTCATGGTATAGTATAAAAAACTCATAGTACAGTATGCTGAAAAAAAGTGTCATAGTACAATACGTCGAAAAATAAAAGTCAGTATAGTATAAACAAGTCATGGTATAGTATGTGGAAAAAAAAAATGTCATGGTGTCAAAATATGTCGAAAACTAAAAAAAGTCATAGTACAGTACGTCGAAAAATAAAAAAGTCATATTAGTACGTTGAAAAAAAGAGTGATTGTAAAAAAAGTCATAGTATAGCATGTTGTAAAATAAAGTGTCATAGTACAATATGTCAAAAAAAGTTATATTACAGTATGTTGAAAAATAAGTGATAGTACAGTACGTCGAAAAAAAAAAGTCGTAGTCTAATATGTCGAAACAAGTCATAGTATAAAAAGTCATAGTACGTCGAAAAAAAAAAAGTCATAGTACAGTACGTCAGTAAGTTTCATAGTGTCAAAGTATGTTGAGAAAAAAGTCATAGTACAGTGTGTCGAAAAATAAGTCATCGTATAGTATGTCGAAAAATAAAGTGTCATAGTACAGTACATCGAAGAAAGAAAAGTCATAGTATAGTTTGTTGAAAAAAAAAAGTTTCTTAGTGTCAAAGTATGTCGAGAAAAAAAGTGATAGTAAAAAAAGAAAAGAGTGATAGTATAGTATGTCAAACAATTTCATACAGAGGGAGAGTGACTATATTCTCTGCTCAGGTAGACATTACTCTATATCTTTACATAGACAATAGTTGTCTGATGATACATAAATGTCATGAGTCATTAAAAAGTCATAAAGTGTATGAAAGTATTCATCTAGTTTTCTGTACTGTTAAAAGAAGAAGTCACAAAAATAAAGTTTTAACCTACAAATCCACAAAATCTTGTACGTTGACTCCGTGTTATATTTCAGTTTTTTTGGGAGTAATTGTCCTTTAATTGTCCTTGCCTCATTGTGTAATTACTTACTGACTGGAATAATCCAAATAAAGTATTTATAAGTACTTGTATACTTGTGTGTATTTGTACCTGTCAAGTCCCTGAAGCGCCTCTTAGCCTCGGCTCTCTCCTCAGAGTCGAAGTACCAGACTGTGATGGCGTACCTGGAACACAAACAACAACGCTGATATTAGTGGTTTTACTTTTCTATATTCATGGAGGAGAGACATTTAAATAAACATCATATTAGTCTCAATATAAGATGCTGTTTATTCCAGCGTTGAACTGTTGTTAGCGTAGTTACACCTTCACACCAGCAGAGGATGCCAGTGATCTGTAGATGAAGTGTTTCTGTTCTCACTGAGAAAATAAACTCACTCATTGAACTGAGACATTTTAAACTGAAACTCATTTAAATTATATTAACGTTTTTTTCAGTGTGTTTTTGTTTCTTCACTGAGAGCTGAAAACTTAAAACAGGATTTTATATTTTAAATGTTTAAACTAATAACAGACTGTCTTTAGGTTTATTTATGTTTCTAAACTCATAATAATAAAACACACTCCTGCTGTGTTGACTGATTGTCTAATTTATTGACTGACTGACTGATCGATTACTGATTGATTGATTGACAGATTGACTAACTGATTGATTGACTGACTGACTGGTTGATTGATTGACTGATTGATTAGTTGGTTGGTTACCTGGTGCCGTAGGAGGGCTGCACCTCGTGTGGGTTCCTGCGGTCGGACCAGAAGAAGAGCAGCCGGTCGAACAGCGGTTTGATGTCGGCCACGTAGGATTTCCCCTCCGGAAAGATCCTGAGGACGCCGCCGTGCTCCTGATGATCAACGACACAAACATCAGCTGGTTGGAACATTTAAAAAGAAACCTGGTGAATCAGTGTTGATGATGATGATGACTGATTATCTGGAGATAGAACTGAGCTTTCCTTTGCTGTGACCGGCGTGTGAGGATGAAGCATTGAGTCGTTCAATTTTACTCATTTAGCGACTGGCTAGTTAGCTAGCTACCGGGCTAATCACACCATGATACAGTTACAGAACAGAAAAAGCACCACATGGACCGCTGGACTTAGTCGACATTACTTCAACATCTAGCCAGACTTTACCGTTACCATGGTGATACCAACATCGTTATACTATTAGCTCACAAGACACAGATATAAACCAAATGTTTAAAATGATTACTGTACAATCATAATTATAAGTACATTTAGCTGATAATATTTACATACTTTCACTTCAGTAAGGTTTTTGCAGGATTTCTACTTGTAGTGGAGTATTTTCACAGTATGGTATTAGTACTTTTACTGCAGTAAAGCATCTGAGGACTTCTTCCACCACGTTATGAAGTCAAACTTTTCACATCAACATCATCACAATACCATAAACATTACTATTTCCTCGTCAAACAGGAATAAATCTGACTTATAACGGACGGCTTAAACAAAGAACGTATATCGCCAAGAAGTGAAACTCAATAGTTCGTTCCATCGCAACGTCAGCGCCTTGGACTGAACGCGACTACTGGAGGCCTATAAAACATCCGCCTACAAAGTGCTGTAAAAAAGTAAAACTCAATTATTTCTATTCTACTGAAATGGTCTGTGTTGAACAATAAAAATAATACAAATATAAGTGTTTTCAGTCCAAAATGGCGTCAGCGGTTGTTGTCAAAAAAACACCAGAGTTTCGTCTCTTTGCTTCTAGACTCTCTGATCGCTATCGATAAAAATGACTAATCGTAAAGAGATCAAAAGGTCAGAGGTCAAACAGAGAAGGACACAGTCCCTGAACGCACCTTGGCGCTCCAGTTCTTGTTGAGGTAGTAGGTGCAGGTGATGCGGCGCCCGTCGCTGTTCGGGTTGTCCACGTGTTTGACGTAACCCGTCCCGTTTCCCGGGTAACAAGCCACCATGGCCTAAAGACACACACAGAGAGAGAGAGAGAGAGAGAGAGAGAGAGAGAGAGAGAGAGAGAGAGAGAGAGAGAGAGAGAGAGAGAGAGAGAGAGAGAGAGAGAGAGAGAGAGAGAGAGAGAGAGAGAGAGAGAGAGAGAGAGAGAGAGAGAGAGAGAGAGAGAGAGAGCATAGACCTCAGTATCAGAACAATAATACAGGTTTATTTACAACTTTCATTCCAGTGAGACACGAACAGGAGTGACAGCCAGCGCATGGAGGGACAGATTAAGGGATTAAAACGTATCACAAGAGGAAGTAATGCAATATATTGCTTTATTGATATTTTGTTAATTATTAGTAACTACCTGTAGTTGTTTTTAAGTTATTTCAAAAATGATACATTTAAGCGTTTATACTGCGTCATGATTAGGAACAAAATTCCAGATGCTCTGGATATCGAATTTAACACCTTTAACTTGATATCTTACAATTAAACTTCACATATGACGAGGAGGACTAGCAGAGCCATCTCGTGAATTGGAAGAAAACTTTACTGATAGCAATAACAATATATATTATTTTATTTTATTTTTGCAAGACTCATCCTTCTCATCTTGAAGCTAAAAAAATGTCCATAACACTAATATTTATTTTTTAAACTGGTATTTCTGTCTTTTCTATTTGATAGTTTTGGGAATTATATGGAATTTTCTTTTACTGTTAAAACATTTTCATTTGAGAAGATTAACCCTCGTTAAAAAGACAAGTTCGTTAACAAAACAAGCTCCAACAACAACAACACTGATTCACACCAAACTGCATCATCTCTACATCTCCGTGACGTCGGCGTCGGCCACCACCTGACCCTGATGATCACACACAGATCGCACCCAACCCTCACGTCTAATGCTTAAATAAAGTCGGAATTTTATGTGTTATTTTCTTTTTTTCTCGTAAAGTTATTACTTTATTCTCGTAATATTAAGACTTTTTATCGTAATATTAAGACTTTTTTATCGTAAAGTTACGACTTTTTAATCGTAAAATTACGACTTTTTTCTCGTTAAGTTACGACTTTTTTCTCGTTAAGTTACGACTTTTTTCTCATTAAGATACGACTTGTTTTCTCATAAAGTTATGACTTTATTCTGGAAATCTCAGAAGTTTTTCCCCTCAATGTGGCCCTATGTTAAAGGTCACATATTATGCTCATTTCCAGGTTCATAGATGTATTTTAATGTTGCACTAGAACATGTTTACATGCTGCAATGTTCAAAAAACCCTTTATTCTTCTCATACTGCAGCCTGAGTCTGCCTGCCTCAGAGCCTAATTCAGCCTCTGTCTGAAAACCACTGATTCACAGCCTGTCTCCTCCCACTCTGCTCTGATTGGTCAGCGTTTTCTGTCAATCAAACTTCCTCAACAACAACAGCGTCACCCTCCCCCTCCCTCCCGGAGCAGCTCTCTCTCTCTCTCTCAGAGAGACGAGTGGAGAGAGAGGCAGCTAGAATAGAGCTTATAAACCACTTTAAAGTTTATAAACCAGAAACTTCACCCAGCGCACGTTACCGGAGGAATCTGATCAGAAATCGGCGACACATGATGAACATCTGCGGTCCAGATTCCAGGTTTTCCTGACGGTTTCTCTCAGGTAAATAATACTATTTATATCTCTGTTAGTTAACTCAGTGTTTACCTCATGCATCAACTCTGTAAACCGTAAACACACACTCTGTTTTACGTCTGTCTTTACAGATCCATCTGTGAGAAATGACCGACAGAATCATCCCAGCTGAGAGCAGACAGCTGAAAGCAGATGGGAGATACAGAGCTAACCCGTTAGCATGTAGCTAACCCGTTAGCATGTAGCTACATGCTAACGGGTTAGCTACATGCTACCGCTATGACACGGTGTGTAAACACAGCGACCATCAGGGTGGAAAATAGAAGATGTGAAACAGTAGTCAGTTCATTATTTCTGCTAAAAGATAAATGTATGGAAGATCAGAGTAATGGTATATTATTTACAGTAGTAGCTGTCTCTGCGTTACCATGACTACAGATCACCGGAGCTTAGCTTACCATAGTTTACCAGAGCTGAAGACTTTCTCCTGTACCATGTTAACATAACTAACAGGTGAGATGATTACAAATGCTGTGAATAATTAATATTGTCATCTGTCAACTCAAATAAAGTTTGACTGTGAAACAGAAATGTGTTGTGTTGCTTACAGTCACTATTTACTACCTGTAATCTGCTACATGCATGACATCAAATATATATAATATATAAATATCATCTGTTTAAACAGTGTAATTACATAAAGCCTTTGTGAAAGAACATGTTATATTTAGATGATGGGAGTACATGAAGCCTGTTCTGCTGGTTCTTGCAGACTTTGCTCAAGTTAGGTTGAGGAGGAGAGACAGTGACGCGCTGTGGGGCGGGGTCAGCTACTGAAGGTTCTCTCTGGTTCGACCAGGAAACCCTCACGTGACTTGCATTTCTCTAATGACGTCAGAAGAGAAGGAAAAAAAGCGATTTTTTTTTCTGCACTCATTTCCGGACAAACGGAGGAGGAGAAAAAGAGAGAGGATGGTCTTTTATGATACTATGGTGGCCTGTAGACACACTGGGGACAGATATTGATGTTTAAAAGACATGGAAAAGTGCATTTTGCATAATAGGTGACCTTTAAAACATTTTCATTTGAGAAGATTAACCCTCGTTAAAAAGACACGTTCGTTAACAAAACAAGCACCAACAACACCAACAACACTGATTCACACCAAACTGCATCATCTCCTACATCTCCGTGACGTCGGCGTCGGCCACCACCTGACCCTGATGATTACACACAGATCGCACACAACCCTCTTAAAAGTCTAATGCTTTTATTGTGACGTATGTACCTGATTAAATGCCGTTTTTATGTGTGTTCATAACACACCTCTGCACGCTCCATAATATCTCACATCCTGTTCCCTTCCTTTTCTTTATGATCATCAACACACACGCACCGCTTTATAAAGGAAGGTCACGGCGTAGATTAACCCTCATCAAACACACGGGTCCCTGAACGCAACATCAACAACACCTTTAGTGACCTCACTGACGTCAGCGTTTTCCACCTGACGACAACGACGACGACAAGCGCTGATAAAGAGCGCCCGATCTGCTCCAAAAACCACAAGCGGTCGCACTGGAAATCACGTACACACACACACCATCATCACCATCATCGCCATCATCGTCAGTCTCAGTCACGCAACTGAGCTGCGATGGAGTGAAACTATGTGGAGAAACACAGAGGAGAGCCGAGGGCGGAGAGGAAATGACACACTGAAAACACAACGCCTCCGAGAGCCGTTTTCAATTGAACTTTATCTTATCTTATCCTCCTAGTAGAGAGAAGGAGGGAGTGAGGGAGGGAGAGAGGGAGGGAGGGAGGGAAGGAGGGAGGGAGGGAGATAGGGAGGGAGGGATTGTGGGAGGGATTGTGGGAGTGTGCGGAGGTCCGTGCAGTTGTTTGGCAGGTTTCCAGCCTGCTGAAGGTTTAATGACGGAGCGTACGTGTGGAGCGTGAGGCTGAAGTCTGGATCCACTTCAACAGCATCAATCTCAACACGGTCACTCCCAAACTGCACTAAATGAGGCCAATAATAACAATAACACTAATATCTGAGTAGGGCTCGATTCAAATATTTAACCGCAAATGTATGTATATATTTATTATTATAAATCAGTTAACAACACAAAACAATAACAGATATTGATCCAGAAACCCTCACAGGTACTGCATTTAGCATAAAACAATATGCTCCCATCATAACATGTCAAACTGCAGCCCAACAGGCAACAACAGCTGTCAGTGTGTCAGTGTGCTGACTTGACTATGACTTGCCCCAAACTGCATGTGATTATCATAAAGTGTGCATGTCTGTAAAGGGGAGACTCGTGGGTACCCATAGAACCCATTTACATTCACTGATCTGGAGGTCAGAGGTCAAGGGACCCCTTTGAAAATGGACATGACAGTTTTCCCTCGCCAACATGTAGCGTAAGTTTGGAGCGTTATTTAACCTCCTTCATGACCAGCTAGTCTGACATGGTTGGGACCGATGGATTCATCAGGTTTTTAGTTTCATATGATACCAGTATCTTCACTCTAGCTTTAAAACTGAGGCGCTACAACCTCTGAAAGATTGTTTGCGTTAATATGGTAAAGAAATTAGTGGCGTTATAACGATTTGAGCTAATGCGTTATTGGGTTTATTTATTTATTATTTTATTTTACTTATTATAATTTACTTATTATAATTTATTTATTTAAATTTATTATTTTCATTTATTCAAATTTATATTATTTTTTTATTATTATTTTTATTATTATTATTATTATTATCTTCACTCTAGCTTTAAAACTGAGCCGCTACAACCTAAAAATCACAAGTTGCGTTAAATAATAATAATAATAAAAAATAATAAAAGATTAAAATTAAAAAAATTAACAAAACTTTTGGGTAAACTATGGTTTATGGTTTTGGAGCGAAGACAAAAACGTGTTATCCTGCTGATCTCTGCTGTTTATTTTCCTGCAGCGTCTCCAGATAACTGAGTGTGTGTTAGTTCCTATCGTAACGGGGTTGACCTGTTTTCTTAAGAAGTTCTATCTGATAACACACACACACTGATAAGAGCTCGCTGAACGCCGCTGTACGTGAAGACGGACGGATCTGCCGGGAATGTGTGTGTGAGGGAAGTAAGGATACTGTAAATCAGTGTGTGTGTGTGTATGTGTGTGTGTGTGTGTGTGTGTGTGTGAGAGAGAGGAGGAGTGAGTAACTGAATGTGTACGTGAGAATCATCACCGCTACATCTGGAGGAAGTATTCAGATCCTTTACTGCAGTAGAAGTACGAATACAACACTGTGAAAATACTCCACTACAAGTTAAAGTACTGCGGAGTCAGTAAAATGTTCCCTATCTGCAGCAATGCATCATGGTCTATAAGAAAACACTACATTCACAGTATCCCAGTACGCCATCAACACGTCTCCCTGTACCATTAATCAGCACGCCGCCGCGGCAGAGGACACCCAGAGGACACCCAGAGGACCTGAACTGGTCCAGTAGGTTTCCTGTCCTTCCCGGAGCGTGTTCTGGTTTCTAAAGCCTTGGCTCGGGGCCCAGAGAGGGTCGCTGGACGGCTGCCAAACGTGCCTTCACATCACAAAGGGACAATAGTAACACGAAGGGGCTCTCCAGTGACACCGCGGTCATTTCAACATGTTTCTGTATGAAGCTTCCGTCAACGTGGCTCCGAGTCCAAACTGACAGCAAATACATTGAGTATAATACAACAGCTCTTTTTTCAATAATACCCAGTGCAAATTATAATTTTGTAATCCTGTTTGCACTATGGCAGAGGAGGTATTGAGGAGGAAATTAATCTGTTTAGATTAAAACTAGGGTTGTCAATTGATTAAAATATTTAATCCTGATTAATCGCTAATTTTTTTATCTGTTCAAAATTAACCTTAAAGGGAGATTTGTCGAATATTTAATACTCTTATCAACATGGGAGTGGATAAATATGCTGCTCCAAGCTTTAGACCAGACCAGCATGGCGTCATCTCTGAGGCTGCGCTCCCTTTTGGGGGAAAGAAACTCGACGTGACAGGAGAGAAAATGATGAAAAGCTGCTGTATGTATAGCGGGTTAACCGAGGCTTTCACGCTGAGATCTGAGGCTCATACGATACGCAGCCCAGTCGCAAAGCAGTTCGTGAAATAGTCCCAAAATTTAATGCATTGGTTTGTGTACATAAACACAAATTTCTATTTTTTTTCGTGAGAGCAGCGAACGATGCGTAGAGAGGAGGTCGGGGTGGATGGGTGGGTCTAAAAACACCAGACTTTCACCAGGAGACCGCTGTTGGTGTGCAGTCTAAGACCTGCTCTATATATATATATATATATATATATAGAGTGTCTCGAGATAACTTCTGGTATGATTTGACGCTATACAAAAATAAATTGAATTGAATTGAATTGAATTGTTGGTGCTCCGTGTGAGGCACGAAGTCAACGTTGATTTATTTGAACTTAAGTTACGTCACTTCCAGAGTTATATTAACCCAAAAAAACCCGATCTATTCCTGAACCTAACTAAGTAGTTTTATTTTGAAAAAACTGGAGCGGAAATTGATGCGTGTTGTTAAAAGTCCTGCCGAGCAACACGAAAAAAAAAGTGAAATTCGTGTCATATTGATTAAATTTCGTGACTATTTCACAAACTGCCGTGAGACTGAGTTGCGATATGTGAATACTCACTGTCAGTGTGTTAAATCACTAAATGGCTAAATCTAGCATTATCTACACAGAATCTATTTTTTTTGCTTTATTAATAAGAAATTAAACAAACCTATAAAATATATTCACCAATAAATTAAAAAAACACATGTTGCTGAGTGGATCCCGCCATCCAGCCGCTGAAACAACCTTGCAGAGGAACTGAAAAAAATTATATTTTTAAACGTAAACTAAAAACCCATCTATTTAGTCTGGCTTTTATGTAGTGTTTTATAATATTTATTTTGAATAATTACTTTATTTATCATCATCATTATTGTGTTTTATTTTACTTCTATTTTATTTAATCAACATTTTATTGCTGGTCATTATCATCTCTTTTATTCTATTAAAATGTCATTATTTTAATACAATCTGCTTATATAGTTTTTTATATAGTTATATATAGTTATATCGTTTTTTATTTGTTATATGTATGTATATATATATATATATATACATACATACATACATATATATATATACACACACACACATATACATACACATATATATATATATATACATATATATATACATACATACATATATATATATACACACACACACATATATATATATATATACACACACATATACACATACATATATACATATATATATATATATATATACACATACAACAAATAAAAAACAATTAATAACAATATATTGCAAAATCAAAGGTTAAATGTAAAAAAAAAAGAAAAAAAAGAAACCACATGAAGTAGAGGAGTAAATAAAAGTCAGAGTGAGTTCCATCTGTTATGTGTTGTTGTTGTTGTTGTTGTTGTTGTTGTTGTTTCTCTCTCACCTTGGACCGGTCCCTGATGTTGTTCCCTCCCAGCCTCGCCCCGCAGAGTGTGATGATGTGGTCGATGCGGTGCAGCAGGTACCGGACCGCCTCTCCTCCTCTCTCTGATCCACTCAGCCAGCTGATCTGGTCCCCGCGGATGTTCCTCCGGTGGACGCCCGGTCCGGAGCCCGCCAGCCGGCCGTCCTGCAGCTCTCCGGACCGGTGCATCTCCTTCACCTGCTCCAGAACCGCGTCTCCGGCCAGATCACCCAGGAACCCGTCCACGTAGCAGAACCCGTGAGCCAGCAGAGCCGGAACCACCCGGTCCAACGCCAGAGACTCCAGGTCCGAGTCCGACACCTGCTCCATCAACGGCATCTTCAACAGACCGAGTTAAAGTTCCTACTGAGATCAATAACTGTGAAGTACTCTGACATACAGTACTGCAGTAGTACTTCTACAGGAGGAGTATTACTCTGACTGACTACAGTAATAATCACATTCTTCTACTAACTAACCTCCAGACCTCCAGACCTCCAGACCTCCAGACTGAAGCGCTCTGTCTGAACTCATGTTGTCACCGAGCTCTTATTCAGGATACACCGTCAAGTCAGGAAGTAAACAAACACTCTACTTCCGGTTACCATTTCAAAATAAACGCCTTACTGACTGGAATCAGCAACCAGAACAGATGAAAATTAAATTAATTAAATATAAAACATAAATATCTTATTTAGTGCTACAATAATAATAATAAAAAACATTAACCAATTGACTCAAAATATATATACATTTATTATATATTTTATAATATTATATTTTCATTTATTCTATTTTTGTTTTTTGTTTTTTGACTGTTGATTGCAGGACAACAGATTAAATAATACAATAATAATTCAAATAAATAACAAAAATAGCTCAATACTTAAATTTATTTAGTGATTCTACAGTATCTTATTTTGTGCCACAGTCAGATAAAAAAGATTAACCGATTGACAGAAAATGTATCTAAAACTAATTATTAATCATGAAAGTAATTTATCAATCATAAATACCAATCCTTCCTTCTGCTTTTATATCACTTGAAAAACTTGTAAAAAATGCAATTTGAAGATGTCATCGTTGGTCAGTATTTTGCACATTCCTGCACAAAACGTTACAGCACTCTTTTTAAAAACACATATTATACATTCTTTAAATAATATTTGTATTATACATTTAATTAGTCAGTATTTTGCAAAGTCCGGCAAAAAACTTTCCAGCCGTCTCTTTTTAAAAACGGATACATTGTACATTTTTTAAATCATATTTTATTATCAATTTACGTTTCTTGACTGTTGAGGTAATTTATCATCTTTTTTTATTTTGTGACACTTTATAGACTTAGCAATTGTTTAAATTAAGTAACAATTAAAACATGAATTGAGTGCACATCAGCACAGCAACATTGGAGAGTCAAGCTTTTATTTTGAAGACATACCTTTACACTTCCGGTCATAAATGCTGCTTTACAGAAGAGTTAAAGAGAGAAAAGAGAAAAAGTGAGACGTGCTGGATGTGATGTTCACCATGAGAGGGAGGAAGAGGAGGAGGAGGAGGAGGAGAAGAAGAGAGGAGGAGGAGGAGGAGGAATAAGAGGAGGAGGAGGAGGAGGAGGAGGAAGATGAGGAGGAGGAGGTGGAAGAGGACGAACTCCTCACTCTGTTTAGTTTTATTATAACCGATATTATTATTATTATTATACGAGATATTCTTTATAACAATGTCAAACATTTAATTTGATTTCTTGGCAAAAATAGTGGAAAATTACCATAATAATAATAATATAAATATAATGTAATAATGTAATTATTAAACACAGGAACACAAACTGTATATTATATATTATATTATATAATAATAATAATATAAATATAATGTAATAATGTAATTATTAAACACAGGAACACAAACTGTATATTATATATTATATTATATATTAAGAATATTATTCATCAATAAGTTAAACATGCTGTTGTTTTTAACTGATAAACTGTAAATAGAATAAAATCAGATGACGTCACTCCTCTCTGCTACGTGCCCGCGCACCGGGGGGCGTGCCCGCCGCCATTGAGGACTCCACGAGCAGCATGTGGCCCACGCGCTCCCTCCCACCGGGGCCCGAGGAAGTAAACAGTGAACGTGAAGTTGACCACGCGCCAGGAAGAGACAGACAGCAGCTGAGCACAGCAGATATAGCCCATATATACAGGATCAGGATACTAATAATAATACAGAGCAAGATAGCCCATACATACAGGATAATAAAAATAATAATAATAATTATAATTATAATACAGAGCAGATAGCCCATACAGTATAATAATAATAATAATAATAATAATAATAATAATAATAATAGTAATAATAATAATAATAATAATACAGAGCTGGGGTCATTTTGTATGGAGGACCTGCCAAAATAAAATAAAAAAATAATAAATAAATAAATGACTATAAATAAATAAATATTCTGAGACAACTCAAAGTGCTCGTTAAGTTAAAGCTGCACTAATCAATATTTTTATATTAACAATGGAAAAAAACTATTTTTCTCTCAGCGTGACGAATCTACAGAGAATAACTTCCCAACTGCAGTTGTGGTAAAACTACAAGTTCATCTATAGACAGGAAACAAATGAACAATTCTTTCTGCAACACTGTCATCAAAAAATAACCATAAAACTCAGTTCATAATTAAAGATGAGCTGTGATAACCAGAGACAAAGTGTGAACAGTCAGTCGGTTTATTCTGGCTCTGATTAATAAGACAAAATGATTTGGAACAATTGTCTTGAGAGCCTTGAAAAGTCGACGTCTAATGAGACAAACCAGAGGATATTTAGTGAAATCTGACTGTACAGTAGAAATGTTGTGTGTGTTTTTGTACCTCACATGGCAGCGGTTCAAACTCCAGTCAGCAGCTGATTGTGCGTAAGTGAGAAGAGCTTCATGGTCCCAGTTAACCAGTAACCAGCACTCTGGTTTCCTCTCTGGTCTGCTGCCAAACACAGAAGGAAACAGTGATTCTCAGGAAGAGCGTTGGAATCACAGAGATACTGCCTGACTTTACAGTGATAGGGTTTAAAGACAGAGTTTGATTGAAGCTGCTGATAATCAGTAGATATTATTTCCCATAGATATCATTTAATCTGCAGAATTAACCAATGAAGCAGCATTTAGAGCATTGTGATGTTCAACGTGGTTCATGCATACAGGGTGAGGCCAAAATAACATGAATACAATATAAACTTATATCTCACAACAAATAGCCGACATTTGAGAACCGTATAGTGAATTTTTCAAGATGGTTTAAAATCAAGATTCCGATTTGTGAAACTTTTATTTTATTCTAACAGCAAAGAACAAACAAGCAGTAATTCTTTAGGAAGACATCGTAAAACACGTTTGATGTATTTATCTATTTGATTTTCAGTGGTAGAAAGTAACTAAAGTGCAATTTTGAGGTACTCTTACTCAACCATATTTTAGAGTAGAAGGTTGAAGCATCTGAACATTTTGTTGAAAGTTGCAAAGTTGTAGCACGTACGGATGATTTGTTATGAATTTTCAAAGTTTTAAACTTTAGGCATTTGCAGTAGCGCCACCATCAGGACTATTGGCCAACAAAGCCAGTTGAGGAAATTTAGCATAGGATTGGACCTACTGTATGTGAACAGTTTGGTTTATTTTCATGCATGGCAAGGCAGATTTCCTAGAAAGAGAGAAGAAGAAGAAGAAGAAGAAGAAGAAGAAGAAGAGGAATATTGACAAAAACAAGAGGGACCGACAGCATAGCTGCCCGGCCCCTAGAAATGCGAAGAATTATATGTAATAAATTTGAAATAATTTCAGCAAAATTTCATATTCATAAATCCAAATATAGTCACCCTAAACCCTAATTTATATGGTTTGAAAATTAAACTAAACAGCACATTAAAACCATTTTAATTTAAAAAATAAATAAATAACAAAGCATAAAAAACAATTTATTTGTGCTCTTTGTTTGATGTTTTTAATTAAAAGTGTGTTTTGTTTGTATGTGCTCTATATTTGCAATAAAGATTTGAATTAAAACAAAAAAAAAGGTCTTACTACATTGCGTCTAGGTTCATGAGCCAATAGGAGAAGACCTGGACGGGGGTTTGACCAATAGGAGCGCTGCCCTGAGCTGACTGGCCAATAGGAGAAGACCTGGACGGGGGTTTGACCAATAGAAGCGCTGCCCTGAGCTGACTGGCCAATAGGAGAAGACCTGGACGGGGGTTTGACCAATAGGAGCGCTGCCCTGAGCTGACTAGCCAATAGGATTTCGCTAAAGAGAGGCGATGAATGTGAGTTGTAACAGTCCACTAACTTTCTTCTGTGTTTAATCTGATGAAATAAAACAAGAATTATTAGATAAATTAAACAATAGGATGATATAAAGTTTAGTGTATTGACGGTTTTACAGGCAGCGGGTGTTTTAGAAGTTAGATAACTACCTGCTAGGCAGGGCGAACTACTTAGCGACATTTCAGTAGAATCCACGTTAATATCAGGAGATTTTAAAGCAGTTTGTTACCTTATAAACTCCAACATAGTCCAAACACACTACAGGTAACCAAACACCTTTAAATCTACTCCTTCTTCGCTCTCCAACCGGAAGTTGTGCTCAGCAGCGGCTCAGCTCACTGCTGCCTCTGGTGGCCTCAGCGGGTAACAACAGAAATACACCCATGGCTTTAGCAACAAGTAGTGGAATATAACTAAGTACATTTACTCTCTCTATTGTACTTAAGTACCACTTTGAGGTACTTGTACTTCACTTGAGTATTTCGATTTTATGCTACTTTTCTTTACTTCTTCTCCACTACATCTCAGAGGGACATATTACTAGTATTAATAGTACTTATTACTCAAAAACAAATGAATAAATAAATAAATTACTTGATAAATAAATAATTCCGTAATTAAATGCAGCGAAAAATAAATGTAGCCATTATTTAATTGATCAAATGTGATAAATTGATATTTCTTTTTTAATTTGCTTCTTTATTTACCTTTGTATTAATTCCCCTTCTATCTACTCTTCTATTTAATTTTCCATTTAATTTATTTATTTTTATTAACTTTTAAATATATTTATTTATTTAGCAGCTAGTGTTGGAATATAACTAAGTACATTTACTCTATCTATTGTACTTAAGTACGACTTTAAGGTATTTGTACTTTACTTGAGTATTTCAATGTTATGCTACTTTTCTTTACTTCTCCTCCACTACACCTCAGAGGGAAATATTACTAGTATTAATCGTACTTTTTACTCATAAAATAAATAAATAAATATGTCATTAAATGCAGCAAAAAAATAAATGTAGCCATTCATTAATTGATAAAATGTGACATAAATTGATACTATTGGTTTAATTTGCTTCTTTATTTATTTATCTTTGTATTAATTCCCGTATCTATTTACTCTTCTGTTTAATTTCCCTTTTATTTATTTATTTTTTATTAAGTTTTAAATTTATGTCAGGGAAAAGAAATGCAAATAGAAATATCTAAAGAAAAGAATACAGAAATAAAAAGTTTGGGGAAATAAATAAGGGGTGAAATGCAAAGGGGAAAAATGTGCATAAATAAATAAATACATACATTTAAAAAAATAAATGAAGAAATAAATAAATAGAAGTAAATGCAAAAATAAATAAATACATTTTTTAATTATTTATTTTCAAATGTATGCATTCATTTATTTATTTCTGTGTGATTTTCCATTTGCACAAGTAAATACATACATTTAAAAATAAATATATATAAAATAAATAAAAAAATAAATAAATGAATAGATGTAAAGAAATAATAAATAAAAGAGAAAATTAAAATGTATGTAAAGAAACATATTCAATAAAATTCTAACTAACTAAATAAGAACTACTCCTTCAATGTGTGTAATTTGGCTCAAACACATTGAAACACTCCCATCTAGTGTCTAATAAAGGCAAATACAGGGGTGGGGAAAGAAATAATTTTTTATTAACCTACTTTTAAGACTTTGAGGCTTTTCACTGTCAATTACAACAAACATTAAAAAATAATTATATCTTTTAAAAAACTTATTTGAAGATCATCTTGTCTGACTTTTGTTACCAAAATAATGAAACTGTAGCTCTTCTACAGCTGAACGTAGCCATGATCGTTACACTCAGGACCACCTAAAGCCTGGAATTAAATAATAAAAAGTAATTGCAGACATTTTTAATGCAGATTTGCAGATAACTTTAAAAAGTACAAGGTAATCAGGATTCCCTCGTTTTGGGGGATTATTGCAGATATTGTTTTGTCTCTTTTTTGGCAAATGAATTACACTCAAAATGTGAGTTAAGGGAGGTGGAGAGAGAGAATCTGTAACCATAACTGTTTATAAAATGATTTAAGAAGTGCTCGTCTTATTTACACAATATTATCATATGTGTATTATTAACATTTCCGCAGGTAAAACAGACTGCTTTGTCTTAGTGAAATATCCCTTTAATGATTCCAGAGTCATAGAACAGTGTTTAGCATCAGTAGTTCACAAAAAAACACAAATATGTTTTATTCTATACGCCAACCTACCCGACCACAAAACTTTACAAATATGTATACAAGATTATATACACAAACAAATTTAGAGAAATACATAATTTTCGCAGGGAAAAAATAATCACAACTTTCTAAAGGGATACCAGTACATATCATAAAATATGATTACATAAAAAATGGAACATTTCTCATTTCTGTACAAAGAGGAAACTGTTAACGCTGCCTGCTGCGTGGTTTAAAAAGAGAAACGCTGAAGCCACGTCTAACTTTAACCCGGCAAGACAAACAGTCATTAGATACTCTGCCAGCTGAGCCAAACCTCTGTGTAAATATGACGCATATAAAAGGAAACACCTTCATTCTTCAGGCTCTATTTCCTTTAAAGCCTGAATTTAAATGTCACCTTTTTAACTCTAATTTGCAGAATTCTTTATTATCTGCTGACTTGTTTGTTTAGCTTTAAAGGGGCGGGTCCATCTGCGTTATTTTACAAATGGAAACGCCCACTCAGCCGTTAGCAGAAAGCAGTGACTTAGGGTGGCGCAGTAAGCTAATCAATAAGGTGCTGAATAATATGAATGCTAGCACTAGCTGAGTCAACGTAAGCTGTGCTAAGTTTGGAAATAACTGAAAGGGTTAGTTTCTATTTTTTTAAGTGGGGTTTTATGTACAGTTAAAGCCACCAGACTCCATTGAAAAAAACAGTAATTTTACCTCTCAGAACCGGGGAGTTGCTGGTCTACCGCTGCATCCATCGGTTAGTTAGTTTGTGTTATTGTGTGACTTTCTGATCTGAACTAACGTGGCGTCGACAGCAGTATGTCGCTTAGTACTCCTGTCTGCTTCTCCACACTGGGAGCACGCCAACCGCCATCTGAGTAACTGTATTAATACACTTACTATAAGGATGTGTGTATATATATATATATATATATATATATATATATACACACTGTACATGTAGCAGCGTCATCATGCAGAAACCTACGTCAGGTCACCATGTGGGGAAGACGGTTTTAGAAGAGCTTGAAGGGAAAATAGTCTTTTGATGATAAAACATACTTTGACCAAAATGTGAATGTCCACTGGGAAGCTTCAGAATGATATAAAAATAATGGACCCGCCCTTTACCTTTAGCAGGAATTTGCGGCGACTGAAGAAGCCACCTGATACAGGTTGGTGCTGATAGTTGGAGTGTTATTTCAGGAGTCAAATAATGAGCCAATTACATTCACTTACAATAAATATAAGACAAGTATGATTGGTTACCGCGCCACCATTCTCCACCTGTTCTTCCACCTTCTACTACCTCTACTGTGCTGGAAAATGATGTTGAAGAAGGTTGAAAAGTTGTTCCTTTAACAGCAGCTACTGTGACGATCAGGCCTCGTCCAGAGATCTGATCCTGCTCTAGTAATCATATTTGGCTCATAAAATGGAGTAAAAGGACAATTGTCCATCAGCCGCCGCATAAAACTCTAAGACAACAATGGTT
Source organism: Sebastes fasciatus (assembly GCF_043250625.1). Classification (NCBI taxonomy): domain Eukaryota; kingdom Metazoa; phylum Chordata; class Actinopteri; order Perciformes; family Sebastidae; genus Sebastes; species Sebastes fasciatus. The sequence continues at coordinate 1,705,438 of NC_133809.1, read as the reverse complement.
TCATGTCTCAGTGGAATAAAAACAAAATAGTCCAATCGCTCCACACAACCAGACATCCGTCCTCAAAAACAGTCCACACCCTCTTCTGAGGCCTCGCCTCCGACGCTGCTCACAATCCCAACGATTTCAGTGAAGAAGAATAAGATCATCCAACGTGACCTCAAGCACGACGTTCAGAGCTTTGACCTTTGATATTGAATTAGCTTTGGAAGAAAACAGGAGGAGGAGGAGAAGTTCTGCCTCAACATGGTTGGAAACGATCGACCACCTCGAGCCCAGGAGACGGCAAGTAGATGGACGCACAGGAAGCCAGAGAGAGACAGGACCTATGGGCAGGCGGACAGACGGACGGACGGGGTCATCGTGTCATTGGACGACCTCGAAGTAGTGCAGGATAGCCATGATGTGCTGCGGCATGAAGACGTAGCCGGTGTAAACGGCCATGCCGGCCACGGAGATCAGTAGGGAGTCTGAGGAGGAGGAGTTAAGGAGGAACTGAAGAAGGAGATTCAAGTTTCTACTGGGGCTGTCGAAGTTAATTCAAATTTGTTTTAACGCCACTAATTTCTTTAACGAATTAACGCAACTTTTAGGTTGTAGCAGGTTCAGTTTTTAAGCGAGAGTGTAACTAAGAAAACCTAAGAAATTAAAGAATTTAAAAAAATAATGAAAATATATAAATTTAAATAAATGAAATAAAAAATAATAAATAAATGAAAATATATGAATTGAAATAAATGAAATAAATAATACATTAACATAAATAAATAAAAATAAGTTAATAAAAATAAATAAATAAACCCAACTGACCATGAAGACATTGTAAAATCACCAAAATATACATACATCTGTGATTGGTTTACAATCCTCACGATACTAATATTTAATCAAGTAGAAGAAAAATTTAAAGGTGAAAGGTCTTAAAACTAGGGCTGTCGCAATAACGCCATAATAACGCATTAACGCAAATTGAATTCAATAAATAAATAAATGTGTAATTAAATATAGCAAAACATTTAATACAAATAAATGTAGGCATTAATTAATTGATAAAATATGAAATAAATTGATATTTCTGTTTTAATTTACCTCTTTATTTATTAATTTTTCTGTATTAATTCCCTATTTATTTACTCTTGTTTATTTTTCTCTTATTTATTTATATTCATTTTTAAATACATTTATTTATTAATTTCTTTTTAAATGTTATTTCTTTTTAAATATTTAAAAGTTGTAATACATATTTCTTATTTATATTTTCTTATGATTTCTCTATGTTTATATATATATATATATATATATATATATATATATATATTTCTATTCTAGATTGGGATTACAACGTAACTCAATTTTCCCCCGTGGATCAATACAGTATTTCTGTTTCTGATATTTATTTATTTCCTTGCAGGAGGGGGGGAAGTTCGTCCCAAAGTGGCCGCTGTATTTATACCCTCCACCTTAAAGAAGGAGCTTCAAAACATGAATAACTCCCATCTCAAGTAAGGAGAGCTCAAAGTTTTGTCAAGACTTTGCAGCCTGATTATCAGCCAAATAAACCAAATAGAAATCAAGTTTATCCGACCATTTTTTAAGCTGTAATCAACAAGTATTTGGTATGTTTATACAAGCTATTACTGATTACTTAACACCAGAATCAGCAGCCTGATTCCTGAGCAGCTGGGTGAATTAACATTTGATGGATGTCAGCACTCAGGCTGATGACGAGCAGCAGAACAATAACAAACACACCTGAGCCTCAGGGAAGACGAGATGAGGGTGACACCAACTGTAGGAAGACGATACCTGCTGTACTACATAATGTGCTGCTGCTGCACAGATCAAAGTGCAGCAATAAACACCATCAACATGATACACTTTAATTATTAACCAAAGATCCTTCACAGGAAATCAACCAGACTTTCCAGGTTAAAGTTTTACTGCTTAATTGAGCTTCTGTTATCTAAATTAAAACAGAAACATATGCTGTATCTTGTGTTGATCAGCATGTGTGAGTCACCTGACGGTTGATAGGAAGCTCCCTGCGGCTAGCCCATTACATCCTCTTCTATGACGTCAACCACATTCAGAACTCCATCGAAGATTCTAGCTATTTAACGCGTTTTTACTTATAAACAAACGGTATGAGAGTAGAACAATAAAGTGTGAGAGCCTCTCTGATCTATTAGTGCAAAGTCTTTAAATCGGCACTCAAACATTAAATAATTCTTAACTACAAATAAGAGTTTTGTTATTTTCCGCAAAACCCTTAACTAGCGAGAAGTTCAGAGTCAATCACACAAGGCTCCGTTTAAAATTATATGTATTTAACGATCTTTCACTTATATGTAAATGCACGTACGTTATGGAACAAAATGCGAGACTTTTCCTAAAACTATAGCTGTAGTCCATTAATTCGGCATTATTAAAAAATATAAATAGTATTCATTTAATTGTTAAGAGTATAATGTGTCTTCAAACACTTGATCGATTCAAATTGAAAACGTAAACAGACTGGTACATTAAATATATGCCGAATTTACCATAAACCTCTATACATTTGTAAAAAGCCTTACCTGATATTCACAACACAACTTAAACAAGTTTATCCATTAGAACAGTTAGAGTTATGTGTCTTTAGCGAGAAGTTCAGTCAATCACACAAGGCTCCCTTTGAAATTCTCTGTATTTAACGATCTTTTACTTATAAATAAATGCACGTACGTTATGGAATAAAATGTGAGACTTTTCCCTAAAACTATGGGTGTAGTCCATTAATTCGGCAATATTAAAAAAATAAAAATAGTATTCATTTTTAGAGTATACTGTGTCTTCAAACACTTGATTGATTTACATTTCAACTAAAATATAAACCGACTGGTACATTAAATATATGCCGAATTTACCATAAACCCCTATACATTATTATATATATATATACCTGATATTCACAACACAACTTAACTAGGTTTATCCATTGTTAAAGTTAGAGTTGTGTATAAAGCTAAAGCACCCTGGTTAGCTCTGTTAGCTCACATTAGCTCGTTGGTTTCACTCGGTGAAGGATACTGAACACGGTCCTCTCCCACGGCTCCAGCATGTAGAGCGCCGTCACCAGCAGGTACTGGTAGTAGAACCAGGATAACTGCTTCCAACAGTCACCCAGAGCCATTATTCTAACTTTAATAACTTTAATAACTTTAATAACTACTAACTGTTGTTGTTTCCTCTGTTTGTGATTCCTAGTCGGGGACTTCCTGGTTGCGTATGACGTTTTTAATAAGGTGCTCTTTTTCAGCCAACCACAGCACGGCACGGATCTGACGCAGACAAGGGAGTTCCTACATCCTGATTTCAAAATAAGGTGCAGATTAAGTGAAAACATAAAAATAAAACACATATGTGATTTTTTTATTTATTTTTTTATTTGATTAATATCTTAGCAAAACATCATATCAACAAAATTAATAAAAGAATACCCTCCTTTTATACTTTTAAAGATACTATTTTTAAAGCATATTTGACAAATTGGAATTTTTTTTTATAATTTTTACATTTCAAATTTATTCCAATTGTTTAACAGACCCTGATTGTTTTTTGTTTTGTTTTTAATTCATCTTTTCCTTTCCTTAGATTTTGTTGTATAGTTTTTATATATATATATATATATATATATATATATATATATATATATATATATATATATATATAACAACGAGCTTATATATATGTATAACATGTATTATTTTTATGAAACTAGTTTCATATAATTTGTCAATTTGTTCCCCCAATTTCTTCTTTCCATCCTACCACTTTTCATACATCTGAATTACTTTGTCATATTTCCATTTTCTTGTCTTGTTTACAATTTTCAAATATATTGCTACTTGTGTTTTTAATGTCCCATGAAGAAACCCAACAATTAATTGATCCTACTAACAAGTATTGACTGATAATATACAATTTAAAAAACTCAATTGTTGTCCTTAAACCATGAATACACACACTGTAGTTTATTTTGACCATTAATACTCATTAGAGCCCCACATGTGGATTAATCCGCCGCTGAAAATAGTCTCCAACAAACTCACTCTTTCCTCCTGTTTGTTTTACAAAAACTACAGTGAGCAGCTGTTAGCACATTACCGATCCTTCTTTAAAATTGAAATTATATTTTGTCTTCTTGAAACATAAAGTAAGTATATTAGAACTATACCAAAAATTGTTCCTCTAGCAGCTGTATCGGTATTGGCATGAGTACGGTTCTGTATATGTCGACAGATAAATAATAAAAATACATATGGTTTGTTCACCAGAAAGCACTGACAAGTTTATTTGCAACTGTTAAATATCCCTCTCAGTACACATCTTGTTCACAATTCTTCAAAAAAAAACAAATGCCTCAAAATCCGTGCTCTAGTGTATTCAGTCCAGTAGTGACCATCAGAGATGATTTTCGCTGTCCAATTCGAGTTTTTGTGAGACATTAAAGAGAGATTAAAAATGCCACAGATAGACGACGTGCTGCTGATATTCCACTGATATCCAGATTGTTTTTCTCCTCATTAATCAACTGAAATGACCAACAATGTTCTCAACTGGCTGATGGGTCGATGCACTCAGAGCGACCACAGCGGGATTCCTCCCTCTCAGACAGAAAGAAGCAGTCAGCTCTTCTTCTTGTAATAAAAATAAACTCATGTGATAATAAAAAACACCATCTTGCTGCTTGTCCGTCTCAGCAGTGGCTGGCCAGGATGTTGAAGAAGTGGTAGACCTCGTCTTTATCGAACACGGCCACCTCAGTGGAGCACTCGGTGCACTGAACCGGGTGGTAAACCTCATCGGCGTCCATCCCCGCCGGCGTCGGGTTGGGGGTTTCCTCCATCGGCGTCTCCGTCTTCTGTCCCCTCCTCCTCTTCCTCTGTTTCGTCTCCTGCTGGGTTTTGTAGCGCAAAACCTCGTCTTTCTTCACCACGCAGTTCATGACGAACATGGCTCGGTACTGCGTCCGGTACTTTTCATGCCTGATGGGAAACAAAAAACTCAATATTTCATCAGTAAATAAAGCCGATGATGTCAGCTGAGAAGTGCCAGTTAGCCGGTGAGTTTTTACACGACTGCAGCTGGAGAATCGATGTCAATTAAAACGGGGCTGCAACTAATGATTTTTATTTCATTTATTAGAACATCCCTCACTTTGTTGGAGCGAAAGTCCATCGCGCAGCAGCTCATGTTGGGAAGCAGCATGTTCTGTGATGTCATGCCTCAGTGTGGTACAAACTAACCCTGACTCTTATTGTCTCACCTCTGACAGTCCAGGCAGAGCGTCGTCATGCAGGCGGGACAGTTGAGGATGGCGTCGCTGCTCGGTAAACCCAGAGCCTGACGAGACTGCGACCGAGACCCTGCAGCCGGTCGCTTCCTGCAGTCATACCTGCACAGGAAGACACAAGGCCGAATGACTACGAGGTAAAAAAGTCTCATCTGGATAAACAATATCAGAGTGACTCCTGCTGAGCGTCTTACCGTCTCCTCCTGGCGTCCACCCAGGCCTGGTCCCTGTCGTCCTCGTCGGGGTCGTACAGCAGCTCGTCATTGGTCAGTATGACCCGCTGTCTCCGCTTCCGGCCAGTGGAGCTGCCTACAGAGGAAACAGAGAGGTTTAACAGATAAAATTGGCTTTAATGAGGGACGACTTCATCATTCATGGTGGTGACATATTTAGGGAAACTAATGTTGGGAAACATTCATGCTTACTTGGTGTGTCCTCCCCCTCGGAGTCAGAATCAAAGTACACCTCATCGTACATCTCTGCGTTAGGAAGTCCAGGAGCGCCACCGCCGCCGCCACCGCCACCACCGCCACCACCACCACCTCCTCCTCCTTCTCCTCCTCCTCCTCCTCCTCCTCCTCCTCCTGCTCCTGCTGGAGTACAAACACACAAACATCAGGAATGCTTTCACAACAAGATCCTGTCTGTCTCACAGGATGAGACACCGATTATGATGAACCACAACGGACGGACACAATATCGCCTTTTCATTTAAGTGACAAATGTAATTTCATGGCAGGTCGGCGTTACCTGCTGCTGATGGTGCCCAGGTTCCCTCTATGGTCTTGATGGTGGAGCTGAGCTCGGCCTCCATCTCCTTCTCGAACTCATCCCCGCTGGACGACTCGCTCTCCCCCGTCAGGTACTCTCTGATCAGCTTCTTCTTCTGCTCCGGAGTCCCGTTCAGCAGCACCTCCAGCTCGTCCTCCGAACTGAAACACAGCAAGAGAGAGAAGTTCACATTTTGTCGTGTTTCACTTTTTCTGACATCCTTCGGGCAACAAGTCTGGTTTAAAAAACTAATCTGGCTCTGATTTACGGCGCATCCTACATAACCGCAACGCAACCGGTTCGATTCCAGCTGGTGACCTTTGTTGCATGTCATAACCCCCTTTCTCTCTCCCGTTTCCTGTCTATCTGTCTATCTGTCTCTTCACTGCCAATAAAAGGTGAAAACCAAAAAATATTTAGTAATGGTAATGATAGTCAATTGACAGAAAATGAATTGGCAATTATTTTAATAGTTTAAGACATTTTTCATGTAAAAACATTTCATGGTTCCATATTCCTGCTATTTTTAAAATGATATTATATAAAAAAATAAGCTTGAGTTTAGTTTATTTCAGTTTTTATTTTTCTGCATTGAGTACATTTTAAACACACACTTTTCATACTTTAAAGTACATTTTCCTAATTATACTACAAACATACTTTTACTGAAGTAGCAACTTTAATGCACGACTTTTACGTGCAAGTGTTTTTAAAGTGTGGTATTTATATATATATATGAATACTTCCTCACACTGGTTATGAAGGTCTACACATCATGCAGTGGTTTGGTTGTGCTTCTATTCATGATCTGAATGTGTTTATTATTGTTGTAGTGTTTATAAAGAAAGACGAAGACAACATGAGCGCTAGAATTAAAACAGCAAACCGCTCTGCCTTTTATTGATTTTATAGTATTATATAACTCATTATTATATGAATAAAAGTGCCGTGTAGAGAGAGACAGTCTCCAGCATGTTCCAGTTTGTTTACATGTTAGCATGTTAGCATGTTAGCTCGTTAGCCTCATGGTGCTAACGCTACACTGGCTTTACATCTAAAACCTCTTTCTATATATCATCTCGTACCTGTCCTCCGCTCTCTCCTCGTCGCTCGGCTCCTCGAGCTCATACGAGTCAAACTCCTGCGGTTTATTCAGTTTGTTCATTTTAACTTTTCACAAAGTTCAAGTTACACAAAATCAGCTGCTAACGAGCTAGCACCGTTAGCATCGAGCAACGAACCACTGCTTCCGGTTCCGGTTCCGCTTCTTCTTCTTCTTTAGTTTGGTTTAACGGAAGTGAACAAACACGGAGAGGAAACAGTAACGTCATCTACCGCGTGGAGGTGGAGGCTGGACCAAGCCAACATTTATATACATTATTTACCATAATAAAATAATGTTAAATAAAATAAAATCAAATAAAAAATAAAAATAAAAATAAAAATAAAAAAATTAAATTAAATAAATTAAATAAAAATAGAAAACAAATGAAAGTAAAAAAAATCAAATAAAACTTAATAAAATTAAACAGAACAGAAACAATAAAAAAAATAATTATATAGAATAAAAGAAAATAAAGACAAATAAAACAAGAAACAAAGTAGACTAAAATGAAATAAAATACAAATTATCTTCTTATCATAACCAAAAAATGTCTTCAAACATGTCCTCAAGGTTTTTATATTTTTGAGATTCAACAGAATTATAGAAAGTCTGCAGTTGTACTCAAATAATCAATACATTCTGGCTTTGATAATTTTATATTTGCCCAAAAGACAAACATTTACCAAATAATCAATTTGGGTATTTTTTTATACCCATATATTTTGTATATATTCACTGGCTGATTTATAATAATAATAATAACATTTTTGGTTAATCTTCTATTCAACAGGGATGCTGAATGAACAGCTGGACTGTTTAAACGTCCTGCAGCACTTTAAAGGACCCGACGTGTGATTCTGCAAACTGCTGCTGTTACAACAGACCACCACTAGGTGGCGCCAACAGATCAGAGATGTGCAGCTGGCATCTTCCTCTCAAAGGTCAGAGGGCAGATAAACATCCACCTGAACGCCTCGTAGTCCAAGAAACCAGAGAGGGAATGAAAAACAAATGATTCAATGTGAAACGGTAAACTCCCATCAGCACCACAGACGTTAATCAAATACACCTCCTTCTTCAAGTATTTCATTCATGGCTTCATGTAATGTTTTCTGTGCTGTGACACATGAAACATTTTCACCATCAGGGAGGATTTAAAAGGTCTTTAAATGTGCACCAACCTTCAGAGGAGACAATAAAATTATGTTAAAAAAAGCATAACTGATCACAGACCTGAAGGTCGTGAAAAATGGACAAAAATAAGATATTAAGATTTAATCAGTTTATTCTCCTGTTTATCAACCAGCAAGCAAACATTTAAAATGTTTCCTGTTATTTATATTTATATTTATATTCTACAAGTCAGGTGTCTCCCTCTCAGTTCTTTTAAATCGAGGTTTAAAACGTTCCTGTTTGTTATCGTTTATTAGTAAATTAAATGTGGGGCTGTTCATTCATCTATTACACTAAACTGTTGTCATACTGTGATTTTTATTCACCTGTTTAATTGGTTTTATTCAAATTGAGGTTATTCTTTAGGCTTCATCGATACAGAATGAATAACAGCAGGTTAAACTCACGGCTCCACTCATCACTTTACTGGTATAAACTGGTTTCATACTGGGTTTATCTGAAACCTGAGTGTGTTTAAAGAAACATTCCAACCTGAAATGTGATCGGACCGATACAGGATCAATATATAGATCAAACCATATGTGCTAAAGATTTCCTCAGTATCGTCCCTGTACATCTGTACACTAACAGAAGACACACAGTGTCTAATGTGTTAGAAACTGTGTTCCTTTAAATAAATTAATAAATAAATAAATACAAAACTAACTAAATCAATTAATAAATTAATACATTAATAAATTAATACATATCAAATACAAATCAAATAATAAATAAATAAATAAATAAATACTAAATAGATAAATAAATCAATACAAAATTAAATAAATAAATATATAAATAAAAATAAAAAAATAAAAAAAATAATTAATTAATACAAATCAAATACAAATCAAATAATAAATAAATAAATACTAAATGGATAAATAAAATAATAAAAAAATAAAAAAATAAATAAATGTATAGCGTTGCTATGTTGGGCTGATTGTAGCTGAGTGCTCAGAGGACCTGCTGTTTGGGTCGGGTTTTGGTCCTGAAACCAGACACACCAGATTTAGGTCTTTGTTGAGCCGAACCGTTTTGGCTACCTGGCCTTTGAATATTAGCTTCCTTATAATAATAATAAACGTTTTGGTACACTGATGAACGGCCTCATGCTCCAACATGGTGTTTGTTATGGACAATCCATGACTAGCGCAGAAGTCAAACAACACCTCGGGTTCAGATCAGGCAGGCCGTTCCTCCTAATCACCCCTTTCCAGAGTCCGGCTCCTCTCCAGGAGTTTGGTTAGAGGTGACTATCCACGTACCCAGAGCCAGTCTGCGATGCCGGGCATCAGCACGCCTAGATGCCACCAGAGCTCCTCTCCTCCCAGGTCTGGGTCCAGGTCTGGCTCCAGGACGGGGCCCCGGTCTCCCTGTTCCAGACGAGGTTACACAACTCTTTTGGTGCCGATCATATCTTCATTCTATCTTCATTTACAGCTGCATTAACATGAGATCTTCCTGATTCAGATCAGATATTTAAACGCAGATCACGTATCTCTAAACCACAATGAGATGAATCCCGTAGACGTGCAGGACGGCGCTGCAGTGTGTGTGTGTTTAGACGTATGTATCCAGCTTCCTGCTCCTCTCTGCTCTGTTTGTGTGTTTACGTCATCCTCTGTTGTTGTTTGTCTCTCTGTGTGTGCTGTTTGTTTTGTGTCTTTTTCCTGCAGTTTGTCCTTTAACGTGTCTTTCTGTTGTGTGACTGTGTGTCAGACTGTGTGTGTGTGTGTTTGTGTGTGTGTGTTTGTGCAGAGTGATATTTTCCATTCCAGGTGTGACATCTCGCTCCCCAGACAGCCTCCTCTTCTTCTTCTTCTTCTTCCTCCTCTCCGACACACTAAACAACTCCTCTCTGATTTTACCTGCCACACACACACACACACACACACACACACACACACACACACCTCGCCGACCACCTCTGTCTCAGCTCTGCCGCTCGACAAGCTAATTTAGCCAATTACACACAGGTGTGATGCTAATTTCCCCGAGCTGGCAGCCAGCTCCTGGAGGAGGTAAAAATAACAAAATTACACCCATCTGTCCCCCTGCCGGCAGGCGGGCTCTCCCACTGGGTGTCGGCTCCACCGCCACCACAAAAACACACGCACGCACACACACACACACCGGGGAAAGAAAACACACTCTGCTGGCTTTGATAATAGAGGAGAAGACAATGGGCAGTGTGTGTGTGTGTGTGTGTGTGTGTGTGTGTGTGTGTGTGGAGGAATCCAGCCACAGTTGCTTTTTCTCCTCTTTGTTTGAGGCGTTCAATGGATTTACAGCGATACGCAGCAATTTCCTGCAAGAAAAGAAAAAGCAGAGTTTTGGTGCGGAGGGATAATTATGTGGAGCTGCTGGAGGGCGACGGGGTTGGATGTGTCACTGTTAGAGTGTGTGTGTGTGTGTGTGTGTGTGTGTATGTGTGTGTGAGGAGGATTCAAACACAAACACATAACGTGGTCAGAACAGACGGAGGCCTTCAGACAGCGAGGGAAGCTCACAGAGTCTGTTATGAACGGTTGCACCAACAAGCGACTGTCCAATACTACCATGTATACAGTATACAGTATATACTAGACTATTTAGTATGCCCCAATACATATATGCCAACACGTTCTCTATGGAGGACAGAACCTGCCAAAATCCAAAATAAATCAATAAATGTCATTAAATGTAGCAAAAATAATATTAAAAGAAAAAAATATTTTAATTTGCTTCTTTATTTATTTATCTTTGTATTAATTCCTTCATTTATTTACTGGGCTGTCAATCGATTAAAATATTTATCGCACATTTTTTTATCAGTTCTAAATTTATCAAGTTCTAAAGTATTTAATCCTCTTATCAACATGGGAGTGGACAAATATGCTGCTTTATGTAAATGCATGTATATATTTATTATTATAAATCAATTAACAACACAAAACAATGACAGATATTGTCCAGAAACCCTCACAGGTACTGCATTTAGCATCAAACAATATGCTCCAATCATAACATGTCAAACTGCAGCCCAACAGGCAACAACAGCTGTCAGTGTGTCAGTGTGCTGACTTGACTATGACTTGCCCCAAACTGCATGTGATTATCATAAAGTGGGCATGTCTATAAAGGGGAGACTCGTGGGTACCCATAGAACCCATTTACATTCACTGATCTGGAGGTCAGAGGTCAAGGGACCCCTTTGGAAATGGACATGACAGTTTTTCATCGCCAAAATGTAGCGTAAGTTTGGAGCGTTATTTAACCTCCTTCACGACAAGCTAGTCTGACCTGGCTGGTACCGATGGATTCATCAGGTTTTATAGTTTCATATGATACCAGGATCTTCACTCTAGCTTTAAAACTGAGCATGTTACAACCTAAAAATGTAATTAGTGGCGTTAAAACGAATTTGTGTTAATGCATTATTTCGTTAACTTTGACAACCTTATTTATTTATTCTTTTGTTTAATTTTCCCTTTTATTTATGTATTTATTTTTATAATTTTTAAAATTAATTTATCTATTTTTGCATTGATTCTATATTTATTCTAAATGGATTATTTTTGTATTTATTTTTTTTATTTCTGCATGATTTTCCCTTTTGCATTTCGCCTCTTCTTTAGGTCCTCAAACTTATTTATTTATTAATGTATTCTATTCTTTTCACATTTCTCTCTACTTTTTTTTAATGCATTTCTGCCTCATTATGCAAACGATGGGCTCAGACTGCATAGACCGACTAATGTTAAACGCTCGCCAGATAGCTGCACTCCAGTCTTTGTTCCCGGCTCCGTACCGCGGGCCGGAGTGGGAACCTCCAGGCCGATACCACCGGAAACACTACCCAGAAGCACACGGTGGTAATTAAAGGTGACCTGATGAGCGTATCAGCATGTTTATTGATCTTTGATAAAACTTATGTCGTTACGACTCTCTGTTTGCTTCCACTCAGCAGGATCTTCTCCCATCATCCTTTGCTGCTTCGCCTCACTGGAGTCTCTGTTGTTTCACAGCGGAGGATCTGTTTGTTGCTTTCCTTCAGGAGATTCATGAAGGAAGCCCGATAACCCGACAAACCGCCATGTTTGTTTAATGCCCCGACACCTACGGCTCTGCTCCGAGCAACGAGCGGCAAACAGGAGGTGTAAATGTAAATGCAGCGGGACTGATGGATCATTATCCTGCAGCCTACACATCGTCCCTCGTGTCACCTCCGAGGACCCGAGCGTCTCCGGATATAAATACAGTTTGAGAGGATTTCATTATTGAGACTTCTGCTGTCATGTGGACGTCATGTGAAACGCGTCTCAGAGGTGCTCCCACCCTGCCAAGAAAAATAAATTGGTCCTCGCACATAACCTCCTTATCTACATTCCTGCCGCCGCGCCGTCCCCGTTTCCTACGGAGCACGTGTGATGACTCCGTCCGTACAGGTTGTATTATTCTACATTCTCACATAGATGGATCTGTCAGTCTATCTGTCACACAGCGGCGTTTTCCAGAGACCCGCTGAGACCCGCCACACTCTGACGAGGAAAGGTTCAGAGGCACCGCGGAGGGTCCGCTTCAGGAGGAAATAAAGGTACTCGCTATGAGAGGAGAAACAGGATGTAGTGTATTTATAGCTGGAAACACGCAGAACGCCGTCAGAACATTTATTTAACCAGGTGAGTTAACGTAACGCCGCGTCTACACGTCTTCACGTATACTGATGGTTTGAAAACAGATATTTTACTACGTTTTGGCCTCTCGTCCCGCAAACCGAGTTTTACTGCAGTTTAGTTTCACCATCTTGGGTTTTGTCCCTCACCATCTTGGGTTTTGGCCGTCACCATTTTTGTTTTTGAAATGACCCGAGATGGTGTGATTAGAAAGAATGCCGGTTTAAGGGTCTTTTCAGACCCGGAGGTTGTCGCCTGGTTCAGGACGCTCCACCCTGAGCTTCTGGTTGGGTTTCCACAGCGTCCAGTGTTATTTTCCTCTGGTTCCCACAGCGGACCTCCAGGTAACGTCCAGGTAACGTCCAGGTAACTTCCAGGTAACCTCCAGGTAACCTGCTGCTGTCAGAGTGTTGGGCTCCACCTGTTGGCCCGCGCTGCAAAAACACAGGAGACGGCCGAGCTTCATTATCTTCTGCCACCTCCATCTCTCTCTCTCTCTCTCTCTCTCTCTCTCTCCATGTAGAAAGTGTGGAGACTTGATTATCGGCCATGTCGGCGAGCTGTGATCCGCTGGAACCCACCGACACACACACACACACACACACACACACACACACACACACACACACACACACACACACACACACACACACACACACACACACACACACACACACATTGTCCATGAAGTCAGATTAAATGACTCGGTCCCTTGTTATTTCCTCACACTCTCAATGTTCCTCTGACACCGGGGAATATACCGGAGTGTGTGTGTGATATTTCCCAACAGTTTGCAGCTCGATCATTTCCATCTCTTTCATCCCTCCATCTCTTCTTTATTGCCTTTTCTGTCCTCTTTATTCCTCCTTCCTCGTCTCCATCCATCCTTATCTCCTACCCTCGTCCCTCTCTCACCTCGGCGGTGTTTCCTTCCTCCATCTCTCCGTTCGTTCCCCACATTTCTTTCCTCCAATCTCTCCTTCCTTTCCTTCAGGCCTCTCTTCTCGCCATCACTCCCTCGTTCTTTCTTTTTCTTTACAATCCCTCCCTCATCATTTCTCAAACATCTCCATCCCTCTTTCTCTTTTCCTTCCCCACTCACCTTTCTATCTCTTTTTTCCTGCATCACCTGAGTTTGGTTTTATCTTTTTGACTTTTTGTTGTTTCCTTGTTTCCTTGTCATCTCTTTCCTTTCTTCATCCCTCTATCTTCACCTCTATCCTTTCTGTATTCCTTCTCCCGACATCATCTCCGTCTCCAGCCCTCTTTTTTCTTTCCTCTTACTTCGGTCAGTTTCCTGATTTCAGAGGATAAATACAGCGGTGGAAGGTACTTTACTTAATATTTTGGGGTTCTTTATTTGAGTTTTTCCCCATTTATACTACTTTATACTTTCTACACTACTACATTTTAGAGGACGATATTGTACTTTTTACTCCACTACATGTATTTAACCAACAAAGTCTCACGGCAGTTCGTGAAATAGTCACGAATTTCCCTTTTTTTCTTGTGACGCTCAGCACGACTTTCAACAACGTATTTTTTGTGCGTTTTCCTACGAATGTCCAGCAACATGTGACGCACATGTCAATTTCCGCTCCAGTCTTTTCAAAATAAAACTACTCAGTTACTCAGTTAGTTTTAGGAAAAAATGTTGGTTTGGGTTAAAATAACTCCGGAAGTGTTGTAACTTAAATACGGAAGTTACGTGACAAATAAATCAACGTTGACTTCTGGTTTCACACGGGACATGAACAGCGCTTTTTGACCCCCTCCGTACGCGGCGTTCGCCCCTCTTTATACTTCCTGGTTCATGATGACGTAGATTACATACAAATTGATTTCATGGCATTTATTCGAATTTCAGTGTATTACTTTTTTTTAGATACAGCTACGAACGGTGTTTGAGAACGGCCTGAAACGGGAATATTCATTTTCATTTCCGTGTAAACAGCTTAGTAGGAATGTTGTCTTTTTCTGAATAAGGACAAAAACTGGAATATTTTGTGCGTATAAACGTAGTTATTGTGTTTGTCCACCTCCGTTGACTCCTCTCAAAGTATTTATATTATTATTATTACATTACAATCATATGAATACACACATAAACATATAAGGTCTCCATCATTTAGACCTCCATCTCTCATATTCCCCTTTCAGTTAACGTCTATAGATTCTACCTTTTGTCCTTTTAGTGCCCGGATTAGCATGTAAGAGAGACGCCAGAGATAAAGAGAGAGAGAGAGAGAGAGAAGGAAAGAAAAGACAGAAAGAGAGGAGAGAGGAGGCGATGCACAGAGAGAGACAAAAGTCCAGCTGTGAGATGAACGTTGGATGAACGGAGGAAGAATAAAACGGATCTTATCGTTCGCTGAGAGAAACTTCCAGAGCGAAGCCCGGCTTATTACCATGTAAATCACACACACACACACACACACACACACACACACATGTAGGAAACCACACACACACTCAGTACGATGTTGCACAAACACACCCCGCACCAACACACACTCCTTTCACTGCCGTCTGATTGGGTTGGGTTTTTTTTCAATGAAGTTGGCTCCTGCCTGGGTATTTTGATGAAGTTGGTTATTTATTGGGTGATGAAATTAAAGTTAATTGCTTATTGGTATTTTAATTAAGTTCCTTTCTCCGTGGGTGTTTGAGTGATTTTTGGAGTATTTATTGGTATTTTAATGAAGTATTATTTGGCTGCAGACTCAGTGGGAGAGCAGCTGAACAGGCATACACACAGCAGGTGGCCCAAACACACACACACACACACACGGGATGACATATTAACGCACAAACAAGCATCCATACACACATTTACACATCCATAAACTACTTTTTAAACGTCATGTCGGCAAAAATAAAGTATAGAATAGAAACACTGATATATAGTTTCATCAGTAGTTTCATAAAACAGCTGCTCGCTTTAGTTTTTATCAAACAAAGACGAGGAAATAGAGCGTTAGTTGGGGACTATTTTCAGCGGCGGATTAACCCACATTTGGTCAGTTTGAACTTTAAGGTTGGGGGTTCACAAAGACAATCTTTTACAACACAGAGGTCTGATGTATTGGGATGTTGCCCACATATTACACCATACAAACAGAATGCAACACAAGTAAGCATTTTCTATTGGAAGCGCTGCACAGCACGACGTTTTGAGCTGAACTGTAGTCGGATGCTGTTTCTATTTGTTCCTGCCGCTCGCTTTGAAAGCACCGCAACCGACGAGGAACGGCTGATTTTTTAAGTTGAAATGAGGAGTTACCTGATACGATACCTCCTCATTTCACTACAAACACCTAAATAAGGTGACAGCTGGCTGGAGGGAGATCACCAGAATAGTTTGCATCTTTTGTGTTGCATCAGGTTTTACCCGTCCACTATTACTTTGTTGATCAAGAATACACAGAAAATGAAAGCAGAGTGGAAATTACGTTTCCAACGTCGTCGCCTACGTCTACGATGTGTCCTCCTGTTGGCTGAAAATGCACCGGTATGTTTACGTATTGTTTTATTCTGTTATCTACGTAGCCCATAGACATCTATAAGGTACATTGTTCAGCACCACAAAAGCTCCGGCATCATCGGCCGCCTTTTTCACATGTTTGAATAGTGGTCGTGGTCCCGCCCCTTCCGCTACGTAGCCAAGATGACGGCAATTGAGTGTGAAAAGTGTCCAGCGTTCTACACTCAACGATTTGACCGTTTGGAGTACAACATCCGGGTACTTCGAGTGCACTGCATTTTGCCATACTTCACCGTGTGAACGCACTTATGCACTCAAAATAGTAAGTGTAAGTACGGATGTACGTGGATTGGAACACACTGTTGGTTTTCTGTTTAAAAAACACAAATGTTGGAAGACAGGAAGTACTACTCACCCTTCTTTTAGGTGGTTACGTCTCTAGTCTGATCTGGAGCTCACAGCTGATGGGTTCATTATAAAAACTATATAGATGAATTTTCTGGTGGGTTCAGTGAGCCCCCTGAACCAACGCAAACTGCACCTGGGCATCTGGTGTGCTCTCGTGCAGTGATTCTCAAAGTGTGGTCCGTGGACCTCCAGGGTTCCATGGCGCTCTTTAAAGGGGTCCGCGAAATAATTTGCTATGAATTATAAAATTGTGCTGTATCATTAAAAGGTACATATCTACAGATGGGGATCATTAGCTCCTATAAAACAAGCATATTGAGTCCATTACTCCCACCAACGTTAGCTTTGGGCCAATAGAAACTCTGATATGATATGATGTGACACGTCACGTCAATCGGTCATGAATCCGTCACTGAGATTCACCAAACTGTAGAGAAATACAGGCTCATGGACTAAAACTAAAACAGATTCTCTGATGAAAACATCTCTTCCCATTCTCTCTCTCTCTCACACACACACACACACACACACACACACACACACACACACACACACACACACACACACACACACACACACACACACACACACACAGAGAGGGGAATTGAACCCTCAACCCTGCTTGGAGCGAGTCGCTGAGCAGATGCCGTTTGACAGTCTGTTAGGAAACACGCCTTCAGCAGCGGCGACGTGTGATTTAAGGCGGCATGTTTTAGTTTCAACATGCTGAGCTGAGTCTGGTTTATAAACATTATAAATATTATAAACATTATAAATATTATAAATATTATGAATATCATAAATATTATAAATATTATGAATATTATAAATATTACGTATCAGTATCAGACTGAGTCTGGTTTATAAACATTATAAATATTATAAATATTATGAATATTATGAATATTATGAATATTATAAATATTATAAATATTATGAATATTATAAATATTATAAATATTATGAATATTATAAATATTATAAATATTATGAATATTATAAATATTATGAATATTATAAATATTACTTCTCAGTATCAGACTGAGTCTGGTTTGTAAATATAATAAATATAATAAATATTATAAATATTGGGGTCTCAGTATCAGACTGAGTTTGCATGACTGAGCAGGAAACAGACTCCATATTAGGTCGGTTACGTTGAGGGAACGCTCTCACTCTCTACGGGTCTCCGCTCAGCGTGTGATGTGATGTGATGTTCAGGAGAAGTCAGGAAATACAACTGAGTACTAAAGTATAATTTGGAGGTATTTTACTTGAGTATTTTCCTCTCATACCACTTTATACTTCTCCTGTACTACATCTCAGAGGGAAATATTGTACTTTATACTGCACTACAGTTGTCTGACAGCTTTAGCTACTTTACAGATGTTTTGCATTTGTAAACTAGTTTCAATTTTTTTACTGTCATTATTTGTTGTCTTTTTGTTTTATAAAATAAAAAAAATAAATAATAATAATAAAAAAAATCACTGCTGATTTCCATCACTATCATAATATATAATTAATATATAAAAAAATAAAGAAAATTCCCCGATTGAAGCATTTGATGTTAATATAAAGAAAATAATTAAATATTTCCAACTTAACAGAAACGTCCTAAAACACAAATTAAAAGCTGTGGCGTTAGAAAGAAGGTCAAGAGATCAAGAGGTCATTCTGGAGAGGAGAATTACTTCCATTTACCTGCATTCATTTAGTTTAGTTTGCGTATACAAAGTTATTTTACAACTATTTCTATTTATTTATTTATATATTTATTTAATTTAAAAAAATTTTTTTATAAAACAACTATGTTGTAAACTAATCAATGTCATGATTTAGCTGTCATTATTTGTTGTCTTTTTGTTTAGGAATAAACAATAAAAATAAAAATAAAAGCAATTATTAAATAAAAAAACACCACTACTGATTTCCATCCTTATCACAATATAAAATTAATATATAAATTAGCCAGAAATTAAAGTTCCTGATTGAAGCATTTGATGTTAAGATATAAAAAATAATTAAACACAATAAACACAATTAACATTTTTTTTTTAAAAATCTGTTGTAATCTAATTTCAATGTCATGATTTTGCTTTCATTGTTTGTTTTGTGTTAAAATATATAATAAATAAATAACTATAATAATAATAATAATAATAATAATAATAATAATAATAATAATAATAATAATAATAATATTAATTTAAAATTAAATTAAAAAAGTTCACTGCTGAGTTTCATCATTCATAAATAATATATCAAGTACCGAGAAATACAATTTCCTGATTGAAATATTTGATTTTAAGACATAATTATTATTATTAATAATAATAATAATAATAATAATAATAATAATAATAATAATAATAATAATAATAAAATAAATAAATAAATAAATAAATAAATAATAATAATAATAATAACAACACAATAAATAAACGCTTCCTACTGTTAGAACTCCGTTAGAACGAAGGTCAAGAGGTAATTTTGGAGAGCAGGAATATCCTTAAACCACCATTTACCTGCATTCATTTAGTTTGGTTTGTTTATACAAAGTTATTTTTACAACTATTTATTTATATATTTTTATTTTATTTTTTCCTTCTTTTTCCATGTCTTTTTTCATCTTTTGTAGACTAAATTCAGGGTCATGCTTTTGCCGTCATTATTTGTTGCTCTTTTTTTTTGTGGAAAAAACAATTAAAAAAAATAATAAAAAAATGAAATAAAAAATAAATAACATTGCTGCTGATTTCCATCCCCATCACAATATAGAATTAATATATAAAGTAGCCAGAAATTAAATGTCCTGATTGAAGTATTTCATGTTAATATACAGAAAATAATTAAACGTTTCCAACTGAACAGAAACGTCCCAAAACACAAATTAAAATCGGTCTCATGCTGCAAACGCCGCTGATCATTTATTGGTTGTTACATCTGCCAAACACACACACACACACACATACACACACACACACACACACGCACACACACACTCACGGCGAGGGCGGCGAGCAGCAGCCGTTCGGGGTGACGGGTTCAACTCCCTGGCAGAGCAGGAAACCAACCGCTATTCTCTCTGTTGACTTGAGGTCAGAGGAGGATTCTGGGTAGTGAGACGGGACAGTACGGGGTGTCACACACACACACACACACACACACACACACACACACACACACACACACACACACACACACACACACACACACACACACACACACACAGACACAGGCTGAGAGCTGTGAGAACATTTTCTTGTGGCCTCGAGGTGTCAGGAGCACCCATCAAACCACCAACAACTAATTATTACCTTCCTCTGCTTTCTCACCGTGTGTGTGTGTGTGTGTGTGTGTGTGTGTGTGTGTGTGAGTGTGTGTGTGTGTGTGTTGCCCCCCCACCCCCCGAGGTCCGTTGGTGTACATAATGGCTTTTTGAAGAGATTGTCGGTTTGTAAAGACGTTTGATTGACACCTCCTGATGCCTCGATCCAATTAGAGAGAGAGGAGGCCTTTGTGTACACTAAGTGTGTGTCTGCGTGTGTGTGTGTGTGTGTGTGTCTCTATGAACACACACACCTTTACATTTAAACATTTAGTTAATAAATACCTTGATTGAGTTACATCTGATAATCAATTAATAATTTTAGGCACAAATGTCGCAATTTATTTTCCTTTTTTTCCACTCTAATTTTATTTAATTAATTCTTATTTTACTTTATTTTTTTTATCTTACCTTTACTGGTGAAGCTGTGACGAGACTTAGAGATTAATTGAAAAATAATTAGAATAAAAATAATAATAAAAATAATTTACTTTCTCAATTTTATGACCAAGAACAGAAACACATTATTTTATCTCTTAATTCCTCTTACTTCATTTCAAACACAAAACACGTCTTTAATGTCCAGTTTAAAAAACTGTAACTGTGATTTCTGCCTCAGAAGGATTCACTACTGTTAACTGTTAAAGGGATTTATTTATTTATTATTTATTCATCTATTTATTTATTTATTCATCTATTTATGTATTTATCTATCTATCTATCTATCTATCTATCTATCTATCTATCTATCTATCTATTTATCTATCTATCTATCTATCTATCTATCTATCTATCTATCTATTTATTTATTTATTTATTTATTTATTCATCTATTTATTTATTTATGTATTTATTTATTTATCTATATATTTATTTATCTATTCTTCTATTTATTTATTTATCTATTTATTTATTTATTCATCTATTTATTTATTTATGTATTTATTTATTTATCTATATATTTATTTATCTATTCTTCTATTTATTTATTTATGTATTTATCTACTTACTTATTTACAGCCTTTTGTGCAGTTTTACGTGATTATTAACACGTTATAAATGTCGGGAGGAATTCATTCATTCACTACAATCGCCCGGATTCTTCTTTATTTTATTTAAGAGCATGAGCCTCTCAATAAACCTCTGAATGAAAATGTATATAATATCTATTATTAAACAAATAATATATATGTTAAATATAAATAAATAACAACACAAAAAGCAAAATAAATAAATACATAAATGAATAATGGAATAGAAGAGCACATTATTTTCCCATTTTGTCTCACCAGTAAAGAAAATAAACAGTAAAACTTATAAAAAAATAACACATAAAACAATAAATAAATAAATAAATACAAACATATAATAATATATATACATACAGAACATATATAATTAGATTACAAGACATAGGATTTCTAAAATAATAAAATACGGTTAATTAAAACTAAAACTACATTACAAGAAATTACATATTTACATATTTATCTATAGAAATAATCATTCAGTTATATTTTAATATTTTTAATAAATAGCTGAAATAATCTTCTCTAAATTCATTCAAACCGTCGTTTTACACAAACTTCCTGCAGTAAATTGCGTTCACTGTTCAGGTTAATTGTTCAGTTTATCAGCTGTTCTGTTATTGTTATTGTTATGCATTGAATATAATATGAAATATCCTTTACAAATATGTCACTTCATGTCGTCTTATACTGTAAATTAACAGGTTAACGGTCTGTCTGTGGTTCATAGATCAATATAAATGTACTTTATTGATCCTAAATTGGGAAATTATTGTGTTACAGCAGCAGGTTATCCAAGAAATGCACCGGAGCTAGAGAGATATTATCAATAGAATACAAAATATAAAGAATATTATATTATATAAATATAAATATTCCCGACTACGACTAGCATGTAAAATATATAAACATTTTATAATCATTTTGAATCAAATTCACTTATTTTATCCCTTAAAACTGGATAAAACAACCAACGTTTTCAGGCTTAGAGTTACGACACACACACACACACACACACACACACACACACACACACACACACACACACACACACACACACACACACACACTCTCGGGGTCCTCTATTCAGACTCAGTAACAAAGCCCGGGGCCTCAATCCAGCATGTCTGAAAAAACACTCTTGAGTGTGTTTTGTTAGTGACTGAGTGTGTGTGTGTTTTGTACTTGTGTGAGTGTGTGTGTGTGTTTGTGTGTGTGTGTGTGTGTGTGTGAGTGTGTTGCACTAACAAGGTCCAGGCCTCAGCATGATGACGATCTTAACGAGCTGTCTGTCACTCTTCAGCTCTCAGCTCAGACCTCGGTGTCATTAATGACTGTGTGTGTGTGTGTGTGTGTGTGTGTGTGTGTGTATAGTGTGTGTGTGTGTGTGTGTGTGTGTGTGTGCGTCAGTGGTATAAATGGAATAATGTCTCAGCAGGACAGAAAAAACATTTAGTCTCTTTTGGCGCCACAATGTCAAGGTTTCAATGGCTGCTGTCTCCTTCTGTGAGTGTGTGTGTGTGTGAGTGTGTCATTATGTGTGTGTGTCATTGAGTGTGTGTGTGTGAGTGTGTGTGTGTGTTAGTGTGTGTTTGTATGTGTGTATGTGTGTGTGTGTTTGTGTGCGTGAGCAGCTGCCAAATCCCCAGATTTCACTATTTTAGCAGCCAGAGTCGATGTTTAGAACAACAGAGCAGGACTCTTTCTAACATCGATGACATCACAATGTGTCATCCCATAATGCATTGCACAAAGTGCCCTTCTCATTGTGGGAGGACGGATAGAGCAGGTTCAGACCTTCAGACCTTCAAAGACAGAGTTTTACACCGTTTAAGTGTTTGTTAATGTGATTATAGCCTCGTTTCCTACGACAAGGTTCATCAGAGATATCTGCAACGTCGTATTGATTAGTCAGAACTCTGATTCTAGATAAGATCCATAGTTACATTTAGACTAGAAACAACTCTAGTTTTAGATATCCATAATTATATTTAGACTAGTACGATTCAAACTACTTTTGCCATTCATGTGTATTTGGATCTCATTGCAGATATCCGCAACTGAATTCTGACTTGTTGTAATTCCAGTTCAACATATCTTTAATTCCCCTCAAATGTAGATATCTACAAGTCCAAATGCAATTACGACTAGTCAAAATGCAACTAGTCAAAATGCAATTACGACTAGTCCAAATGCAACTAGTCAATATGCAATTACGACTAGTCCAAATGCATTACTACTAGTCCAAATGCAATTACTACTAGTCAAATGCAAACAGTTTAAATGCAACTAGTTCAAATGCAACTAGTCCAAATGCAACTAGTTCAAATGCAACTAGTCCAAATGCAATTAGCACTAGTCCAAATGCAACTAGTCAAAATGCATTACAACTAGTCCAAATGCAACTAGTTCAAATGCAACTAGTCCAAATGCAATTAGGACTAGTCAAAATGCAACTAGTCAAAATGCATCAAGTCAAAATGCAATTACGACTAGTCCAAATGCAAATAATCACAATGCAATAATGACTAGTCCAAATGCAATAACTACTAGTCCAAATGCAACTAATCACAATGCAATTACGACTAGTCCAAATGCAACTAATCACAATGCAATAACGACTAGTCCAAATGCAATTACTACTAGTCCAAATGCAACTAATCACAATGCAATTATGACTAGTCCAAATGCAACTAGTCAAAATGCAACTAGTTCAATGCAACTAGTCACAATGCAACTGCGATTAGTCCAAATGCAATTACTACTTGTCCAAATGCAATTACTAGTAGTCCAAATGCAACTAGTCCAAATGCAATGACTACTAGTCCAAAGGCAACTAATCACAATGCAATTACGACTAGTCCAAATGCAACTAGTCAAAATGCAACTAGTCCAAATGCATTACGACTAGTCCAAATGCATTACGACTAGTCCAAATGCATTACGACTAGTCCAAATGCAACTAGTCCAAATGCATTACGACTAGTCCAAATGCAACTAGTCCAAATGCAATTACTACTAGTCCAAATGCAATTACTACTAGTCCAAATGCAACTAGTCACAATGCAATTACGACTAGTCCAAATGCAACTAGTCCAAATGCAACTAGTCCAAATGCAATTACTACTAGTCCAAATGCAATTACTACTAGTCCAAATGCAACTAGTCACAATGCAATTACGACTAGTCCAAATGCAACTAGTCCAAATGCAACTAGACCAAATGCAATTACTACTAGTCCAAATGCAATTACTACTAGTCCAAATGCAACCAGTCCAAATGCAACTAGTCACAATGCAATTACGACTAGTCCAAATGCAACTAGTCCAAATGCAATTACGACTAGTCCAAATGCAACTAGTCCAAATGCAATTACTACTAGTCCAAATGCAACTAGTCAAAATGCAACTGGTCAAAATGATGTCGTAGATATCGGCATAATGTTAATTCCTGATAGTCAAGCTGAGCTATTAAATGTTAAAACATCTTACACCTCCAGTTTGTATAACGCAGACTTTCTCTTATAAATCTGTAGTTAACCCTGATGACATCACTGTGACATCATCAGGGTTATTTTCATCAGATTTGACAACCCCCCCCTGAGAGAGAGTGTGTGTGTGTGTGTGTGTGTGTGTGTGTGTGTGTGTGTGTGTTTTCCTTACAGTGCTGCAGAGTGTTGTTGTTGTTGTCAGTCTGTCGGTGCAAACATCATCCTGCTCACTGAGGCAGAAACACACACATACACACACACACACACACACACACACACACACACACACACACACACACACATACACTGCTGTGGTCACACTTCTGCTGCTGAGTGTGTACTGTATGCATGTGTGTGTGTGTGTGTGTGTGTGTGTGTTGCTGGTTGAATCAGGTCCTTCTCACTCAGCCGTCCATGAGGGAGTTTACTGAAGTTGGTGCAGAAGCAACAAACACACCAACGAATGAATCGATGCAACAACTGAACCGAAACAGTTCAGCAGTGAAAAATACGACAGCGTCGGTCGCCAGATACCGACACGTTCTCATCACCTACAGCCACTCTGTTAGACGCCTCGGCGTCACTTTAGGATTAGTGACGTAGCTGCAGCCGTGCAATGCATTCTGGTAGCGTGGCGGCGCGATTCGAGAGACGGGACGTCACGTCGCCCACTCCTCATTTGCATAAAGTTGAGGTCTCGGCTACTTTATGCAAATCAGGGGCGTCCAAAAAACGTGTAAACTAAACGTTGTCGATCTAAAATAAAGATTAATAAATTTCTGGCATAAAATTTTTCCAGAAACACATTTCGGTGAACTATTCTCTTGATATAAGAGAAGAACGTTTACAAACGACCCGCCATGTCAAGCAGACCGTCAAGAGTCCAATGCTAGGAAGCGTAATTTGAGTATTTGATTTAACTGATTCCTAATTTATTTATTTATTTATTATTTTTACTGGTGAGCTGTGAAAAGAGTAAGAGATTGATTTAAAAATAATTAGAATAATAATAACATTATTTTATCTCTTAAATCCTTCATACTTCATTTCAAACACAAAACACGTCTTTAATGTCCAGTTTAACAAACTGTTACTGTGATTTCTGCCTCCGAAGGATTCACAACTGTTAACTGTTAAAGGGATTTATTTATTTATTAATTTATCTATCTATTTATTTATTTACGTATTTATGTATTTATTTATTTATTTATCTATTTTTCTATTTATTTATACATTTATTTAACTATTTATTCATTTAGCTATTCATCTAGTCATCTATTTATTTATATATTCATTTATGTATTTATGTATTTATTTATTTATCAATGAAGGGGTTGATTCATGGGGCCTCTTTTACAGTGCTGGGATGATTTTGTGCAGCTCAACTGACGACTAAAGCTGCACAAGTTGTGGCTTTTATGCTTCCGATAAACAGACCGTTCTGTAACGTTCAACCACAGACAAGAAATTATTACAAACTATTAGGAACAAAGATTTTTCTTTAAACATCTGTCTTTAACATCCACCTCTGTAAAGTTGTAAATTTCTACCTTTGTCAATGTGTAAATTCAAATAGAAGTGCTGCTTTTTATTTATTTATTTGTTTTTAATCTGAACTACAACGACGGGAAGCCTGTGATTATTTCATAAAGTTCTCTTTAAAGTACAGGTTAATAAATCTCTCTCTCTCTCTCTGGGGGTCAAAAGGTCACATCATAGTGGCCTGATATGAATTATACATTGCACAATATCTATACATATAAGAGCACATATACCGGACACACACACACAGAGCACATTCATTAAAGACAGAGTTGACTAATGAAGCATCAATATTCATGAAGTGGTGATTTATTCATGGTGTCATAATGAATATTTCATTTAAGTTATTGAGTTAATCACAGAGCCGGTGGCTGCAGCGCCGTTTCACTGAAAGTATAATGCCATAAATATTAATTTACAAACTGCTCATTATCATTTAAAGAAGCCGGGGTCACTCTGAGCACCACATGTGGATTAATCCGCCGCTGAAAATAGTCCCCGACAAAGTCGCTATTTCCTCCTAAGGTCAGGGTTAGGTTATAAATGACTCGATAAATAAATAAATGTGTCATTAAATGTAGCAAAATAAAATATTAAAAATAAATGTAGCCATTAATTAATTGATAAAATGTGACATAAATTTATATTTCTGTTTAATTTGCTCCTTTATTTATTTATTTATCTTTTTATTAATTCACTTATTTATTTACTCTTCTGTTTAATTTTAGCTTTTATTTATTTATCCATATTTTGATACATTCTTTAGTTAATTAAGTTTTTTTTTTATTAGTTTTTTTTTAATTATTTAGCAACCCCCTCATTTGCAAAATGAGGCAGAAATGCTCAAAAGAAATGTAAAAAAGAAAAGAATACAGAAATAAATAAGTTTGGGGGAAATAAATAAAGGGTGAAACGCAAAGGGGAAATCCTGCAGAGATATATAAATATGCACAAATACATACATTTAAAAATAAATAGAAAATAATTGAAAAACAATATAAAAAAATAAAAAATACATGCAAAACTAAATAAGTAAAAATAAATGCATAAATACATAAATAAATACGTCTATTTAAAATTAAATATAAATTTAATAAAACATGAATGCAAAATAAATTAAAAAAAAAAAATTAATAAATGCAAAAATATATAAATAAATAACAAATGCAAAAAATAAATAAGTAAAAAATAAATGCAATAATGAATGCATAAACACATACATTTAAAATTAAATATATATTAAATAAAAAATAAATGCAATAGTAAATAAATACCTTTACAACTATTACAAAGATAAATAGATAAATGAGCACTTTAAAACAGAAATATCAATTTATTTCACATTTCATCAATTAATTAATGGCTACATTTATTTTTAATATTATTTTTGCTCCATTTAATAACATATTTATTTTGGCAGGTTTTGTCCTCCTTAAAAAACAACTTCCTTAGGATACAGCAACAAAACTACTTAGTTAGATTTAGGAGAAGATCAACCTGAACCTCCTTCCTCTCTCCTCTCCTCTTCTATCTTCATTTCTCTCCTCCCTTCCTTCCTTCCCTCCCTCCTCCCTCCTACCTTCCTTCCCTCCCTCCTCCCTCCTTCCCTCCTGGCTGTTTTTTTCTCTGGTTCAGAGTTTGCGTGCCGTTTTAGAGTGTTTTCATCGATGTCGAGACCTTGCTATCAAACATGACTGCCTCTGCTCTAATTCACCCCCAGGACACCACACACACACACACACACACACACACACACACACACACACACACACACACACACACACACACACTTACACCGGACGGACACACACACACGCACACACACACACACACACACACACTCTCAGGGCTTCTCGCTCTCTCACACACTTGAATGAACATCCACACACACACACACACACACACACACACACACACACGTAAATATGACTACACTTATGAGGACATTTACTCAACATCACGTCACTGTGATTCTGAATCCAAATCAAAATTTACAACTTTAAACTTTTTCTTTTTTATATTTATGTTTTTTTTTTACTTTTACCTTTGCAGTACCTTTTTTGTATTTTAATCTTTCAACTTTTCTATTTTCTATTTATGTTTCCTGATCTTTGCTGTACTTGCTTTATTTATTTATTATTATATATTATTATTTATTTATTCTATTAACTGAATACTGATGATTCATTTTAACAGATTTATTGTTCATATTTACTATAAAAACAATTCATATTTTTATTGACTTTTCTGTTTTCTGGTTGTTTCTTGATTTATTTATTTATTTATTCTATTAACTGAATAGATCTTAAATTTATCAACAAATATATTGTACATTGTTTTATAATATTTTTTCGTATTTAAATTTTTCAACTTCTCTTTTTTATATTTATGTTTCTTGACCTTTGCAGTACTTGCTTTATTTATTTATTTTTTCTTTACTCTATTAACTGAATAGATCTTTCATTTTAACAACAGATATAGTGTACATATATTTTTAATAATATGTTTTGTTATTTTATTGACAACTTTTCTATTTTTCTATTTATGTTTCTTGACTTTTGCAGTACTTGCTTTTTTATTTTTTATTTATTTACTTATTTTCTCTTACTATGTTTATTGTTAAACACCGCGGTAAAAGAAACCTACTTGACAATAATTCAGAATTTGATCAAATCAAACATAAATCACGGTTTAAAAAATCAATAAAGTAGGTTACTAGAGAGTTAAAATTAGTATAGTAATTTATAGTAAACTAATAAAATTACTAATTTTACCAAAATTACAAAATTACAAAAAAATAATATCTTCCAGTAAAAGTTACATTTAAAAGTAAAAGTTTGCATTTTGTGGGATTTTCCCCGTTTTCTGCTTCCTTTTATTTGGTCCTCAGAAGTATAGAAACACACACACACACACACACACACACACAGGAAGCAGTGTGTGTGTGTGTGTGTGTGTGTGTGCGTGTGCGTGTGCGTGTGCGTGTGTGTGTGTGTGTGTGTGTGTGTGTGTGTGTGCGTGTGTGTGTGTGTGTGTGCGTGTGTGTGTTGAGCCCTCAGTGTCGCAGGCTGTGAATTTAATATTGATTCCATAAAGTAGTTTCAGTGTAACATGTCACAGCGAGTTAACGTCAGAGCAGCGAGCCGCACCGAGACCTGAGCAGCTAGCACGCAACGCCGCCGCAGAGACCGGGGGAGGAGGGAGGGAGGGGGGAGAGAGAGGGAGGAGAGAGAGGGAGGGAGGAGGGAGGAGAGAGGAGAGAGGAGAGAGGAAGGAGGGAGGAGAGAGAGGGAGGGAGGAGAGAGGAGGGAGGAGGGAGGAGAGAGGAAGGAGGGAGGAGAGAGGAGGGAGGAGAGAGGAGGGAGAGAGGGAGGAGGGAGGAGGGAGGGAGAGGAGGGAGGAGAGAGAGGTAGGAGGGAGGAGGGAGGAGGTAGGAGGTAGGAGGGAGGAGAGAGGAGAGAGAGAGAAGGGAGGTAGGAGGGAGGGAGGAGGGAGGGAGAGAGAGGAAGGAGGGAGGGGGAGGAGTGAGGGAGGAGGGGTGAGATAGAGGGAGGAGGGAGGGACAGAGGGAGGAGAGAGGAGGGAGGAGAGAGGGAGGAGGCAGAAAGGAGGGAGGGAGAGAGAGGAAGGCATGATGGGAGGAGGGAGGGAGAGAGAAGGGAGGGGGGAGGAGGGAGGAGAGAGGAGAGAGGAGGGAGGGAGGGAGGGGGGAGGAGGGAGGAGAGAGAGGGAGGAGAGAGGGAGGAGGGAGAAAGGAGGAAGGGAGAGAGAGGGAGGCATGATGGGAGGAGGGAGGGAGAGAGAAGGGAGGGGGAGGAGGGAGGAGAGAGGAGAGAGAGGGAGGAGAGAGGGAGGAGGGAGAAAGGAGGGAGGGAGAGAGAGGGAGGAGAGAGGGAGGAGGGAGAAAGGAGGAAGGGAGAGAGAGGGAGGCATGATGGGATGAGGAGGGAGAGAGGAGAGAGGAGGGAGGAGGGAGAGGGAGAGAGAGGGAGGCATGATGGGGAGGAGAGAGGGAGGGGGGAGGAAGGAGGAGAGAGGGAGGAGAGAGGGAGTCATGATGGGAGGAGGAGGGAGGAGAAAGGGAGGAGGGAGGAGGAAGGGAGGAGGGAGGAGGAAGGAGGGAGGCATGATGGGAGGAGGAGGGAGGAGAGAGAGAGAGGCAGAGGAGGGAGGTACAGGAGGAAGAAAAGAAGAGAGAGGAAGAGTGGATGGAGGAATGAATGAAAAAAGGGGGACGGAGAGAGGAGGGGAAGGAGAGAGGAGGGGGGAGGCATGGAAGGAGGAGCGAGGAGAGAAAGAAAAGAAGAGGAAGAGTGGAAGGAGGAATGAAAGAAAAAAGGGTTAGGAAACAGAGTAAAGGAAAGGGGGAGATAAGGGGGGATGAGGATGGATGAAAAGGAAGGTGGGGGGGTGGAAGGAGAGAATGAAAGGGAGAGAGAAGGAGGAAGAGGAGATGAGGGAGGGAGGGGAGGGGAGGAAGGTAAAAGAAAGAGAGAGGAGGATGGGAGGAGGCTTAGAGGGAGGAAAGAAGATTGGGAAGAGGAATGAAAGGGGGAAGTGGTGGAGGAAGGAGTGGGGAGAGGAAGAAGGGGGAGATATGGATTGAAAGAGAGAATGAGGAAGGAGGAGAGGAAGAAGATGAATGACAGGAAGGAAGGGGAAATAGAGGGAAGAAGGAGAGGAAACAAGGAGGTGAGGATGAGAAAAAGGAGAGGAGGAGGAGGAAAAAGAAGAAGGAAGAGGAGAGGAGAAAAGGGGAGATAGATGAAGGGAGGTGAGAGAGAAAAGTAAGGAGGAAAGTGGGAACAGAGGGAGGAAGA